>NW_027491620.1:0-255607 GCF_021521415.1 Bidens hawaiensis | reverse complement strand
CAGGGGGTACTATGATAACAGACAAAACCAGAGTTATTTCTCTCCACCAAGTCAAAGGGGGAGAAACTACTGTTTTTCGTGTGGAGAGGTAGGGCATATAGCAAGATTTTGCTATAAGTACACGGATCCTAAGCAGTACATATCGACTCCGGATCCGAGGTATGTCAAGTCACCTCCTAGGAGGAGACCGACCATTGACATTCAAGGTCAAGAACGGTTTCACACACCGAGGTCGGTTTCTCCTCGGAAACCTCAGCCAACCTCACCACACCAATTCTCAAACCCATCAGTTTCAAAGGTTTCCACTTCGACAAGTGAAACCCAGTCTTCAACCAGCTATCTCAAACATGTTGAGAAGAAGACTGACTTTTGGAAACCAAAGAAAACTAACACTGTTGATAACAACGTCAAATCTGAAAACAGTGTTAATGAGGGTAAATGGATTGAATTGTTCATTCGTGATGAAGATGGAAAACCCAAGACCTTAAGGGCTTGGGTTTCCAATGATATTTAAACCTTTTGTTTTTGTGTGCAGGTTGCTCGATATGATCCAAGATTCAACATGTGGATCATAGACTCAGGAGCTTCCAGGCACATGACTGGAAACATGAATCTTCTTTCAAATGTCAGACAAATAAAAGGAGGTGCAGTTTCCTTTGCAGGAAATCAAGGAGGTTTTATCACGGCCCAAGGAATTGTGTCTAATGGGCGAGTTTCGTTTGAGAAAGTTAATTTCATCAAAGAGTTGGAGAACAACCTGTTGTCCATAAGTCAAATCTGCGACAAAGGTTTCAAAGTAATGTTTGATGAACGAGACTGCCACATCTTGTCTAAGGACGTCAACTTTCCTGAAGACAAAGTTCTAATGTCAGCCGCACGCCAGAGTGATCTCTACATTCTGGATATGGCTAAGGCAGGGTCATCATCTCCAACTGCAACATGTTTTGTGTCCAAGGCATCCGAACGTGATACTGTCATTTGGCATAAACGGATGGGACACATAAACGTCAGGAACATGAACAAGCTGGTGCACAATAGAATGGTTGAGGGAGTCAATCTAAGAAGTTTTCATCTCCCTGATTCATGCGTTCAGTGTAAAGCCGGAAAACAACGAAAAAGGTCCCACAAGTCTAAGAGTTTCCACTCCATTGATATGCCGTTGGAACTTCTACATATGGATCTTTTTGGCCCAATCAGCGTCAAAAGTATTGCTGGGCACTCATACTGTCTAGTGGTCACTGATGAATATTCAAGATTCTCATGGGTGTTTTTCCTAAAAGCGAAGTCTGAAACTTTTGGGTGTATTAGTCTGCTAGTCACGACTCTTGAGTCGCAATACAAGCTGAAGGTTCGAAGAATTCGGTCAGATAACGGTACAGAGTTTAAGAACGCAAACGTTGATACTTACTGCAAAGAAAAAGGCATCGTTCAAGAATTCAGTGCTCCGTATGTTCCACAAATGAACGGGGTTGCTGAAAGGAAAAACCGTACGTTAATCGAGACAGCAAGAACCATGTTAGCTGACTCAGTGTTGCCAGTCACGTTTTGGAATGAGGCAATTGCCAACGCCTGTTTCACACTGAATCGGGTTGGCATTGTCAAGCGCCACGGCAAGACTAGTTTCGAGCTTCTTCAACGTCGAAGGCCTAACTTAGAGCACCTGGAACCATTTGGGGCTCTTTGCACGTTACTCAAAAGGCAAGTTGATAACAAGTTCGAGGAGAAGATTATTAAGGGTTACTTTCTGGGTTATAGCGTTCCTCTCAAAAGGGTCTACAACCGATCAACAAAATTGGTTGAAGAATGGTACCACGTCGATGTTCAACGCTACACAGAACCAGCCAAAGGGACAGGTGAAGACTGGTTGTTTGACTTTGACAAATGGGTCAAGTCATTCAATCTGAATGATGTTGCTATTCAAATGATGTATGAGGCGCAAAATGCACCTCCTGATGAATCACAGCAACGCTCATCTCATCCTGGTCCGTCAACGTCTTCTTCCACAGAGTCAACAGAACAAGTTCTTGAGTCATCTGATTCCGAATCTGAAGATGAAACACCAACAGACTTTGTACGACCGGCACCGACACATGTTATTTCACAACCGTCCTCGTCAAATCAAGATGTGTCTATCACAGATCCGCCTCTAACGTCTACTTCAGAGGCAGCACCACAAATCGCTCCAGTTCCTGAGCTGAACACAAACAACATGGAACAAACCGCTCCAGTTCCTGAGCCGAACTTAACTAACTTGGAACAAAATGTTGTCGTTCCTGACAATCCGGTTGTTAGGACTGAACGTGATCATCCACAAGACAACATTATAGGGGACATTCAACAGGGTGTCAAAACTCGTCGACAGCTGAATTTTGGTCTCTACACAGAAATGATGGAGTCAGGATTAGTTGCTCTTAATGCCCATGAATGCTTCTTAGCACAAGAAGAACCACACAGCACCACCGATGCGCTGAAAGATCCCAACTGGGTCACAGCCATGCAAGAGGAATTATTGCAGTTTAAAAGACTTGGTGTGTGGAAGCTGGTGGATCTCCCCAAAGGTCAGAAGAAAATTGGCACTAAGTGGGTACTAAAATGTAAACGTGACGATCGTGGAGTGATTGTTCGCAACAAAGCCCGGCTGGTGGTCCAAGGGTTTAGGCAAATCGAAGGCCTAGACTACAATGAGGTATATGCTCCGGTTGCTCGTTTGGAGGCAATCCGGATGTTCTTGGCGTATGCATCTTTCAAGAAATTCAAAGTATATCAGATGGACGTCAAGAGTGCCTTTTTGTACGGTCACATCGAAGAGACCGTATATGTGGCACAACCTCCAGGTTTTGAAGACCCATATCACAAGGACAAAGCCTATCTGCTCAACAAGGCTTTGTACGGTCTTCACCAAGCCCCGAGAGCTTGGTATAAAGAACTATCCAAACACCTTCTGAACAACGGGTTTAGAAGGGGAACCATTGACTGCACGCTATTCACAAAAGAAAAAGAAGGAGATCTAATTATGGTACAAGTGTACGTGGACGACATCATCTTCGGGTCCACGAATAAAACACTTTGTAAGGAGTTCGAACAAGTGATGAAAGAAAAATTTGAAATGAGCTCCATGGGTGAGATGAAGTTCTTCTTAGGACTTCAAGTTGATCAAAAAGATTCCGGTATCTTCATTCACCAGACAAAATACGTCAATGACATCTTGAAACGGTTTGAGATGTTGAGTTCTTCTTCACAGGGAACTCCTTTAGAGGTTAATCACGGGATTAATCCTGACGAGAAGGGTGAATTGATCAATCCAACTCACTATAGAGGGATCATCGGATCTCTAATGTACCTGACTGCTTCTCGGCCAGACATAATGTTTGCTACGTGTCTCTGTGCACGTTATCAGTCAAAGCCGAAGGTCTCCCATCTGATTGCAGTCAAAAGAATTTTGCGTTATCTGAAGGGTACTCCAGATTGGGGTCTTTGGTATCCTCATGATGATAACTTTGATCTACATGCGTACAGTGATTCGGACTATGGTGGTTGTAAACTCGATTACAAATCAACAACAGCAGGATGTCAGTTCTTTGGAAGTCGTTTAGTAACGTGGCAATGCAAAAAGCAGACGTCAGTCTCCACTTCAACAGCTGAGGCGGAATATATTGCGGCTGCCAGTTGCTGTTCTCAAGTTATTTGGATTCAGCAACAAATGCGTGACTACGGTATTGAATGCTCTACTACTCCCATATATATTGATAATTCTGCTGCAATTTCAATTACCAAAAATCCGGTCCATTTTAGCAAAACGAAGCACATCGAAATTAGATATCACTTCCTTCGTGACTGCTACGAAAAGAAGTTAATCGATGTGATAAAAATCCCCACTCAGGAACAACGCGCTGATCTCTTCACTAAAGCATTTGATAAACCACGGTTTTTATATTTACTAGAGATCAACGGCGTTAAACGTATATCAGATGATGTTCCTGAAGATATCATTTAAATTGTTTTCATTTTTTCTTTTCTTAAAAATTTAAAAAAAAATCCAAAAAGATTTTGTTTTTTTATAAATTCTAGGGGGAGAAAGGTTTCAAGAAAAACCAAAAACAATATAAAATACAAAAACCTAAAAACATTAAAAAAAAAAAAAAAAAAAAAAACTTTCAAAATTTTGAGAAGTTGATCTTGTTACAAGAAAGGTGATAGTACACAGACGCTATCATACTGAGACATCAAAAAGATTTGCTATTTCTGTACAGCTTATTTTCATTTTTCTTATATTAAATTTTTATACATCACTATCGCTTAAAATTATGTCGGTTACCTCAGTTTGATGGACACATTTTCGGATGTGTTTTGGTCCTTATTTCTACTAGTAGATTATGAGGATAGCCATTAACCAGATGACTGAAAGTGATCGGGGCGGGTTTTGATGGGTCTTTATTCTTTCGCTGAAAAATAGTCGGTTATACTTAGTTAGAAGGACACATACTCGTATGTGGTCGGTCCAGTTGATCCATTGGATCTTCAGGATAGCCGTTTACCTGAAGACTTTGACTTGATCGGGGCGAAATAGTGAAAACGGTTTTTTTTTTTTTTTTAAAAGACATTCATTTATATTCAGAAAATGAGAAATTGATCCAACCTTGGAAAATGATAGATATACTGATTCTGTGTGCTTAACTAGTGAAGTTATTAGGCTTAAAAGGCTTTAGAACAGTCATTGTGTGTCATGGTAGCTTTTTATGGTGCGTAAAAGTAGATGTGATACAAACTAAATCTACTCGATTTTACGTGGAAACTCCTTAAGAGTTTTGTTTGTCTTCATATATATCTTTCCGAATGATAGGCAGAAAAGCGATTACCCAGTCATACACGAGCCCATAAGTGTTCTGATTCCCGTAAAGATAGTGCATGAAGAAACTGCAGTGATCCAGATTCGGGACTTGCAATTGTTTTACTACTCTGAAGTCTATGTAACATTTAAAAAAAAAAAAAAAAAAAAAAAAAAAAAAAAAAAAAAAAAAAAAAAAAAAAAAAAATGATTCTTTATGAGTTATTGAAACATTCTAGAGTTAATAATGTCAAGACTTCTCAATTATGGAGTAAGAAAGAAAACGGGAAGCAGATGAAGACACTTACAACCTTAATCAGACACTATGGGTCAAGGTCAATTCGAGGTGACTTGGGGAAAGCCAAATACGTCTTGAGAATAGATAGGAGGCATCATAATCTCTGAGTTGTTATTCACTTAAATTTTGAGACATAATTGAACCTAACTCGTATCACAGAAACGATGAAAACCATTTTAAGTTATTTTCATGCTCATAACCTGTTTCTTTATGTCATAATACAGCTCAACACGGATCTATGTGACAGTCACTTAATTAGTATGATTCCTGTTCGGATCTTTCTCACAAAAAGAATATTCATTATGTCTTGTTCAACTTCGTATATTAAAAAAAAAAAAAAAAAAAAAAAAAAAAAAAAAAAATCTCAAAAAGTCTCAGTAGATAGTCATATACGTCTGTATGATTTCTTATTATAGATCCTTCTCAACCAAAAATAATGTGTTTTAAATTTTTGTACAGATGTTTATTTCAGTTTGAATATTATAAAAAGAAACAAGAAAAAAAATTCAAAAACATTTTTAATTTGAATTAATTTTTCTTTAATTTTATTCTGCTTTAATGTCGATGAGAAATCATTGTGACAGGTAGTCTGATCCCTGTCCCTCCCTGTAAATAAATAATTAAGATTTTATTTTTGGTTATTTTATTTTATTCTTAATGTTTGAAAGTCGATGAGAAATCATTGTGACAGGTAGTCTGATTCCTGTCTGTTCCTACTAAATGTTTATTCAGTGTGTAGGAATGAAAGAAAAACTCATGCAGGTTGCTAAACGTTTATCTGCGCAACCAAGTGTGTAATGAGAGAAGGAAGAAGTTGCAATAAAACCGAAGTTGGTTGGACCTGATATTTTCTGTGTGTTTACTAACGTTTTATGATCTTTATGTTCTACAGGAACTGAGCTCACAAAATCGGAAAATTTCTATGCTAACTAACCAAATGTCAAAAGTTTAAGTTTTCTTGCAGGTTCAAAAGCACCGTGATCGATGACGGGGAATAAGAAGTTTAAAAGTCAAATTTTTCTAAAACTTTTCCTCATTCGATCGAACATGTAGCCATTCGATCGAGTCAGTCAATCGAATGTGCCAAATCGATCGGATAAGTTATTGTGAAAAATCAGTTTGAGGGAAGAAATCCATCCGATCGAATAGTGTGTCTCATTCGATCGGATGAGTCAAGCGAACAAGTTTATTCGATCGGATGAGTCAAAAATCTGTATAAATAGCAAAAGTCATTCGATCGGACATTTTCATCCGAAAAGAATTTGAAATTTCCCTCTCAAAATCGATCGTGCTAAAACCTCTTTTTGATCCGACCAGTTTATTCACTTTTTCGCGTAGATTTCAAAAATGTAAGTTTTATTGATTTTCGTCCGCGTTTCGATAGGTTTTCGGGCCGTTTTTGGTGTCGGAAACGGTCCCGACAATAAAACTGAGTTTTTTTGAGTTTTCGGGTCATGAGGGTCATTGGAAAACATGTAAACAACATCTTTCAATGTTTCGCACATGTTGATTGTGGTTAATCGGTCGAAAAACCGATTCGGGTCTCGTTGAAATCTGGGTTCTGGTTGAAGGAATCGAATGAGTCCATTCGATCGAACCAGTCTAAGTCGATCGAATATATGTCTCACTCGATAGGATGATTAGTTCATTCGATCGAATCCTTTATAATTCGATCGAACCAGTCCAGAAGTTTAAAATTAAAATAAAAAAAAAAAAAAAAAAAAAAAAAAAAAAAAAAAAAAAAAAAAATTTTTTTTTTTTTTTTACAAATTCAGTCTTTTAGATATCTGTCTGTTTTAACATGTCTATGTATACAGATTCAATGGCTGAAGCTGCACAGGTTATTGCTCCGTACAAAACGTCGATCAAACACAACATTGTGGCATTTTTAGATGAAAAATCAAGTCACGGCAAGGACTTTGCGCAGATGATTAAGTTTTTAAAGAGGTCAAGGATCTTCATTCCTATCTCAAGGATCGTTGAGCCGATAATGTCGGTTCAACAGGAGTTTTGGAGAAACGCCACGCACGACAAGTCCGTCGAGCCGTCGGTGATACGCTCCACAGTCCGAGGGCATCAAATTGTTGTTTCTGCCCAGATTCTTAGAGATGTCTGCGGGTTTGCAGATACAGACTCTGACCCGACCACATTACATCCTGCAGCAACGAGAGGATGTTTCGCACGCATGAAGTATGACGGCGATCTCAATGCCGGTCTGCTTCTCAAAGCAAATTTGTGCCCAGAATTCAAATATCTGGCGCACGTGGTGATGCACTGTCTGGGTCCTCAACGTACAAGTTTTGATAAGATAAGGGAGAGCATGCAATTCACCGTGGCAGCACTCGTGATGAACCGCCCCTTCAATTTCTCTCAAATGACATTCAGTCACATGGTGGAAAACCTCACCATAAAACAAGGGGCGGGTGAGAAGTTTCTACGGTACCCGAGGTTTGTGCAGATGATAGTTGATGACCAGGCACCGGGGCTGTTGAAAGAGAATGACGGAGAGTTGGTAAAGCTAGACCACATGAAGAATGAGACTTTGAACCGTCTCAAGTCATACAAGGATCGTCCAACAAGGCCCCCACACAAACGTTGTTTTGGGCATGTGGCGAATCCGTTTTATCAGGCTCCACCAAAGAGGAAGTGGAGGAACACCTCAAGTGACTCAGATGTCGAGGACCTTCCGTATCAGAAAACCAGTGATGAATCAGACACTGAAGAGGAAGTAGTCCCTGAGGACACCAGGACTGATGCAGAGAAGGAAGCTGATACCTACTTAAATGTTGAAGATCTGGAAACGGTGAAGAAGTAGTGTTTGAGGAGCAGCCTGCTGATCAACCGACAGGTGAAGAAAGGCCGGCGAAGAGACAAAAGAGGAAGGTTACTCGAAAGTACAGGAATTTATTTCTCAGCCAACCTCGTCCCGCAATGTTACCATCAGTTGGGACCTCTTCTACTGCTCCTCCAGCACAACAAGCTCCTCCTCCAACACCTCAGTCCGCACCGCCACCTCCTCCTCAACCTCAACAGGAGATCTCCCTCCCTCCCAAGGTCGCTTCTGAAATTGCCGACCTGCACAAGGCGATGATGCAGATGTTCATGTTCAGGACACAGCAGGAAGAGCATAACAGAATCAGAGATGAACAAATGGCTCAACTTCAAGCTGACAACGACAGGTTGAAGATTGAGAACACTCAGCTCACTGCTACTGTTGATGAACAGGGATCTGCTATCACAGAGCTCAAAGAGTCAAATCAAAGCCTGGTAGAGTCCAATAAAAGCCTTGTGGAGTCAAACAGAAACCTTGAAGCTAAGGTGACTGAGCTTAAAGGAGACGTTCTTCGTCTGGAAGGTCCAGCTAATGTTGATGTGGACACCGACGAGCTGAACTCAGATGATGATGAAGGTGAAGGTAACTGAGTGATTTTTGAGTGAATGTAGTGAGGATTTTAATGTTTAAATCTTGTAATCCTTATTTATATTCCATTGGTCATATGTAATTGTTTTGTACTTAACGTTTATGATATTACATATGTTTATTTAAAAAAAAAAAAAAAAAAACAAAAAAAATTTTTTTTCTGTGTTGTGATTATTAATCAAGCAGGTGATGCTGATACATCAAATGTCCAACCGCTGCAGTCAAAAACAGCAGCGGAGTTTTTCACGTATCTCTTGGACAACCCAGATGAACAGCAAATCTTCTCAAGTGGAGACTTGGAAGAAGGTGAGATTTTCGCACAACTTCACGGAAGAAGAGCTAGAGCAAATGTTCGAGTTTTCAAACGAAGAAACAGGCAAAGTTCTGGCCTTGCCTTCAACAGAATCCACATCTGCTGCAGCTGCTTCAACCGACTCACCATCACCGACGGCCGCTGATCCGACACAAGTCGATCCTCCTCACTTCGAAGATGTCGAAATAGAAGACTTGACAAGGGAAGAATATCCTGAGTACTACACGTCGCAAACTGACGATATTCCCAACTCATCAAGCTTCTTTCAAAACGTTAAACGAGGAGGAAGTGCAGAAGAAGGCTGACGAAAGGTCAAATGCTATGAAACAGCCGTCTGAAGCCGATCAAGCCGAATTTAAAGACAAAACAGAAGAATGCAAGAAAGCGTTCAATGCTATTCTTGAAAAGATCAGGTCTAAACGCCAAGCGAAACCGACCATTCCTCACACAAAGTCATATGATACTAAGGGTCGGAGAACCTCTGGAGAAATCCTAGCTTGGGCGTGTCTGAAAGACCTGAACTGCGTAGCTGTCAAAAGGGAAAAGGGGGTTGAGTACTATCAACGAATCACAGACTTGAAGACTCTTCCAACTTACGATCTTAATCGTCTTAATTACCTGGACATGCTATACGCAAGCTCATCTCCATTCGCATCGTACTATCAGAGTGTATTACGAAAGGAATACAACTCAAAATGGAGATTGATTACACCGCAAAGGCCAAAGCGTTATACAAGTAAAAAGGAGATCGATCGATCACCAACAGGCCGAAAGTCATTTTGAAGTACATGCCACCACTTACAATGAAGAAGATTCCGCTACGAAAGATGAAGCAGGACTTCTACAAATCGTTCAGGCATTGGTACTACGACGGAAGACTACATGAAGCAGTTATAGTGCTCAACGACAATGGTAATTGGAGCACAATCCGCATTTTTGATCCTATGTGGCTCACCAACTTGTCAAGGGAGGATGTTTTTACTCTATACAAGACAGAAATTCTTTATGCCCCCGATGACATGGAGCAAGCGCTAAAGTACAGAAATGTCATTAGGATCTGTTTTGCCTATGACATACATGCAGGATCTAACTGGAAGGAACAACAGAAGAAATATACACAGGGAACCAGTGATTAATTGTTATATGTTTTGTTTATTTGGTTTCTTTGTAATTCAAAGTTTTATCTTCTGGTTGTAATTGTTTTTGGAGTGATTTTAATATACTTTGGAATATTGTGCTAGATTATGCTTTACTTTCATGTTTGATAATCTACTACAACTGTGCTTAAATGTTAATCTTATATTCCATTTGACAGCATCTCATGATATGTGGAACCTATGGTAAGTCTGACGGACTGCACCATTGGATCGTGAGATAACTCCATGAAGACAGGAGTTTGGTGGATGCAATGAGGGCACCACTAGCTTTGAGAACAGAGAGGGAGAGATAACTCCAAGGGGGAGTTGCAGTCGAGCAAGAAATCTCGATTGGTTAAAACATAAATAGAACTGGCTCCAAGGGGGAGTTTGTTAGGACATGAAATGTCATATATATGTCCCCAGTTCTATCAGGGTAGGTCGGCGTGAGACTAAAGATAGGTGAAACCTAGTTAACGTATTGTAAATGTCAAACGAAAACTGGTTCGATCGAACAAAAGGTTGATTCGATCGAACCAGGCTCATTCGATCGAACAAAGCTTCACTCGATCGAATGAGAGACTCATCCGATCGAATGAGTCTTCGATATATAAACGTTACTTAGGGATTTTCAGAAAGAGAGCACACATAACACACATACACAGCCGACCTGTTCCCCGGAAATCCTCTCTGCCCGTCAACCCCTTCGGTCCTTTCCTCCGCACCTGGTCGTCATATCATCCTAGGAATTGCTACCGTTTGTGTCGTTGATTACCACCGAGTCGCCGTGTTAGTAGGATTCCGCACTCTAACACGTTGCCCCCGAGAATCGTTGGGAAACCGTCTCCCGATCGGTCCTAACACCTGTGAACTCATTGGATTTACGACCCGTTAAGGGAAGTAGATTCGTATTTCTTCACTCATGAAATTAAAATTTTCATAATATCTTATTCAAACTTAAAAAAAAATAGCTATTTATTGTAATTTTTGAATTCATAAGTTTTCCCAAATTAAAAAGAGCATGTAATATTTACGTAGTTTGATATTTATTATCATTTTTTTTATTACTAACGTTTTTAATGTATTTGAAATAAACAATGAAGATATATGAACTCGCAGAATGGTTCGTCTTCAAATAAGTATTAGTTTTTAAATAAAACTATTAATTCTAATCTTTTTATTAACTTTTATAGAATAGAGTACACAATATTATTTTTTTAATTTTTCATAATTTTTCAATAAAATAAAACTTATCACAATATATATTATATTGAATTTAAAGTTAGATTGGTTGGATTGTAAATGAGAGTGAAAAATTGTGTTTAATTGAGCTGTGTATGTGAAGGAGAGAGATTAGTTTTTAATGACAAATTGGGTTGAATAGGAATAGCCTTAATATTTTTTTATTATATCTCATGGTATTATAATTACTTAACACTAAACAAAACATAACGTACATAATTCCTTAATTTATGTAACATATCGAGATTTACGGTGTCTTAATTATTCAAACGTAACTAAGTCATGTGTATTGATTATACCCATGTTACCTGTATTTCAAAATTAAGCCGCTCTAATATTTATTTACTATAACATAGTTACAATAGGTAAGGATATAAAATTCGGTTCCTATTTTTAAAATCCTTTCCATTATATTTGAATATGAATTTATAGCTACATAAATTAAAGATTTAAGCTTCTTTCACACGTATTGTATATTCCGTTTGTCAATATTTTTTGTTGTTTGTTGTATGCAGACATGCTTCTTAGATTGTTGCAAGGACAACAGAAAATGTAAAAAACTTATACATCTTCCGCCATATTTAAGATAGACGATGAGTTATAATTTGGCATGTGCATTGTATTTTAGTTGTATCTTATTAATTTGGTTGCGTCATGAGTGGTGATATGGGTTATGGCCTTTACTTTGGTCAATAGTATTGATGTGTAAAGTGTGTAGTATGCTTGCTTCTCTTTTCATAATTTTTTGTTAATGTTTCTTTTAGATTTCTGGATGTTTGAATGTTGAATATGAGCTGATAATCATGTCTTTCATTAACAAAGGGTACCGTTTAAGGGTTTTATGCAATTTTGATCACTACAACAATTGTTTATAGTTGTTAAATATTTTTTTCCTAGCGATTTCAATTGGCAATTAGCATTTAGACAGATTTTTAGAATGTGTGCGTTTGGCAATTAACTTAAAATATGACATTTTTTATATGATCTTTTATTGATTTCGGTTTTTTATTATATGTTTTTGTTGAATTAGGTCTTTTTCACATGATTTTTGTTGGTGATTTCAGATTACAAAAAAAGTTTTGTAAAAACGTTTGTTAAATACTACAAAATACTAATATTTAACTGTATAAAACTAATACTAATGTTGAAGTTTATTAAGACACAAGGTCGATTGGTTCAAGTCAAAATTTAGAATTAGACAAGTTGTTAACAAATAACTTTCCTAATTTGGATGATAAAAAAATTTATGCCTCAATTTAGAATAGTTAATTTAAGGTTAAAATGCATCCAAAATTTCAGTTGTAACAAATAAAAAGAAAAAAAAAAGAAGTTAAGTAACTCTAAATAGTTTTTTTTTCATGTTTCATTTTTTGTAATTATTCATTCTATTTTTTTGCTATTTTATTTTATTATAAACCCGTGTATTACACGTGTTCTAACCTAGTAAAGTATAAAGAAATGATACATGCACTTTTTAGGAAATAAATGAGGAAATATGAATCAGTTAGCAAATTTAAGTTACTATAATACTCCGTCTCTATTATTTAATTGCCTTTATTTTTGTTGTATTTACAAAATTACCATTATGATTTATCGGTTGATCACAATTTTAGATGGATGAGATTAACATTAGATGGTTGAGATGAGTTCTATAAGTACTTAATTAAATTAAGGGTTTGTAAGACCCCGTTACCGGTGGCCCTACTTTGGTGTTGGATTTACTCATAAACACAGTTCCAAATATCAGAGTTAATTAAAACTTTCGCGGGGATATTAAAACTTCAACCATAAAATGTTACGTAACCTTTAAATCTTGTCTTATAAAACATTCAAATTTGTTTAAACATAAAACATAGTCTTTAAAACATCACAACATTTCTTCGAGATGCCAGTATCTTCGATTCCATGCCATGTGTCTTCAATCACGCGAGCTGCCTCAACCTATTTGCCAGCGTGCATACTAAAAGTCAGCTACGCTGAGTGAGTTCTAGTTAATCACATAACTTACTTTAAATACACATACACGTGCCCGTAGGTACGTGTTACATACTTAACCTGTCCATCAATCTTTCATACACATACATATCTAACCTTACGTTATAAAGAGCATTCGCCCTACATACCTCGGATATTATTAGGGTCCGATACCCTCCATCCTCGGATATTATTAGGGTCCGGTTCCCTCCATCCTCGGATATTATTGGGGTCCGGTGCCCCCCATCCTCTGATATTATTAGGGTCCGGTGCCCTTCATCCTCGGATATTATTAGGGTCCGGTACCCTTTCTTCCATACCTTTTTAACATACTTTTCTATATACATAATCGTAAGTTTAATACATACATTATTCATTCTTCATCTTACAACATACATATAACATCAACCATTTCCTGGCAATACATGAAATTCCGAAGATCGTTCATGTATCGACAAGAAACCATTCACACATTTCACATAATACATATATGGCATACACTGATCACTTAGGATAAGTGTATTAACTAATCACATCGAGTATGCACAAAGCCCCGAAAACATAACCAGGAATGGGGGCTAGAAACTCACCTGAAGTTGGTTACGTTCACTGTTAATTGTTATTCCTTTCTTCAGTTGGGCACGGATAACTGTATAATAATTACATGCGTCAATTACTATCACTACTCATCTCGCGTTTCTAGTCTAATTATAACCCTCGACGAACTGGGGTCCGGGGGCAGCGGCCCTGGCAGCGGGGTCTAGGGACGGCAGCCCCTAGCAGGGTCCAAGGGGCAGAGCCCCTGGCTGGGGTCGAGCAGTCTTAACACATTTGCCATGTCAGCTTGGAAAATTTTTATTTTCATTAGTTGTATTAACACATTTTCCCTTAGGATTTTAAATTCTTTTTCTAATTTGCTACTCATTTTCTATAACGAATGAAGCTCAATTCGATCTCTAATTCGTTATCATTCCTGGTCTGATTAGCTGGTTCGTTAGATTCATTCGCTGTCTTAGTTCGTTATTTTTCATCAGCTGATTCGTTATAATATCACAACGAATTCACGAGTAGCGAATCCTCCTGATTCGTCATCTCATCATAACGAATTGGCATGTAACGAACGACCAGATTCGTTATCCTATTAGCGAAGGGATAGGTAACGACTTAAGGGTTCATTCGTTATCCAAGCACGCAAATGTGTCCCATTCGTCATGGCTGCTTAACGAATAAACAGGGGTTTGTCTGTTCTTATCCAAACCTTGACTAAAGAGGTTAAGGTCAAAATTGATAAGAACATCCATAGTCAAACTTATCCGGATCTGCAATTAGCACCTCAAATCTCAATGGAAAAACATGAGTTTGGTATCCCTGAACTCGTAATCACCTCGCCTACAAACCCTAACCCTTAGTTCGTCCAAATACCCGTGTTTAAGAGGTGCGATTTAGGCATATAGGTTACGGGCTTATTTAGGTTATCGATTAACATATCAAACGTTCATGGATTTCAGTATTACTTGTTGTGTTTGATTTGTTTTCAACATTCAAGAACAAATCTGTGATTTCCCAAACCATTCCGAACCTAAACGAACGATTTCTAATCATAAACGTACCTTAAACGTGTCGAAATACGAACACGGTTAAGCCTTGATGTTGATTTGGTTCTTCACGACGATCTAGCACCAACAATCTTGGGTTTTCAACTTTGGATCTAGGCTCGGGTTAAAGGATGGTCTTGTGTGTGTTTTTGATAGTGTAGGCTAGGGTGAAGAGAATGGATAAAATGGAAAGGTTTACGGTTTAAGGGGTATTTATACTCCCTTAAGCCCATGGACCTAAGGCCCATTTCATCTTATATTCCATCTTCTAAAGTCCAAGCCCAACCGTGTACAGTTATTATCTAAACTGATAAACGACACAATATATAAGATAAACGAAATTTATTTTATTAATTCTTATAATCGAAAACAAGATGTTACAGGGTTCTTATATGATACCAAACCTGTAAGATTAAATATATAATTATATATATATTTATATATGACCACATATCAAAATATTAACTATACCTTATTATATATTAGTTTCGTAATTTTTGACGGACCATATTACCCTTACTAGCTAATAAAGGGTTTTCAATTGGGTGTATATAAAGAGAGAGAATAAATTAACATCATACCCTAATCACTCACACATAACAATTTTGTGTGCATCCTCTCTCCTAAAATTGGTTCCTCTCAAAAACCATAATCTCCATACGTAACTATATATACTAAAGGGGAACTCGACCAAGGTGACAACCATGTTGTTTACATCATTCTTTGTTGTGGTTACTACTCTCACTACTGTAACAGGTTCATAGATTTAATATTTATCATGTTTTCTATTGCCTGTATGAAGAACTGATCAACATGTGGGATTAGAGCGATGTTGATTAATCAGTTCTTCATCTTTTTCCTAAATTTGGAATTAAAATCAAAAAACTAAAAACTTGATAAAACCTATTTTTTCGGTTTCTTTTTTCATGTTCTATTACAAAAACAATATATGAAACTTTTTAAAATCGCCAAAATTCATATTTAATAAACCCTAATATTTTTGAAATATGTTAAAATCATGTTTAAAGATTTCGATTCCAGTTTTTGTATATATTTAATAATTTTTCGACGGTGTTCTTAGTGTTCATCATAAATTTTGAAAATTATAACATATTTTGGTTCAAATATGAATTAAAATTTGTTAAAGTTAATTTAGGGATATAGTATTTCAAATCTTAAATAAATTAAAAAGTTTTGGTATTTTATTAAAATATTTGAATCCCATTAAAATAGGAAATAGATATAATTATTAATCATTAAAAGATTGAACTAGATATTATTATTACCCATTTAGTTTTCGAAATTAGCTTAGAGATCAACTAGTTTAGGGAATTAAGTGTATGGGTTTTATTAATTTTTTTGTGTTTTCAGTTTAATTAGGATAATATTAATTTTTGGAGACAAGAGTTCTCGGATTTTAAACTTTATGGCCTTATACGGGGTTTTTTTTGGAATAGTTTCCAATCTTTTTCCCGCAAACACGCTAATCTTTCGAAAACTCATTACTTTACCCGGAAACCCATAATACTCGAAAACCTATTAACCAAGAACCCATATCATTCGAAAACTATAGTTTACCCGAAAACGTTATTTCTCGAAATCCTTAATTTTACCCATAAAGTTTTTGCTATTAACTCATTAAAATGTTTTGTAAATACCTAAATATAAAATTTTACAAAACACAAAGACTTAACTTGAATGAACTTTTGATGTATCACTTTTGTCAAAAGGTGAGGTGTTACATTTACCATATCATTCAAGTCTAATTGAAAACATTTGTTAGTTTTTGCTTAATATGATACAAATGTCTCATTTCTGCCCAAAGGTATTGTGTTACATTTTTATCCAACAAAACTAGCATCTCTATAATTAAAATAATTATCTCACTTCTATCTAAAGGTGATGTGTTACAATTGTTTTGCTCACATATTTAAATAAATTTTAATTCTATCCAAAAGTGATTTATTTTTTATTTAAGTAGAACTTTTAATTATAGTTTACTAGTTTGATGTTATAATAGACATATAAAATCTTTAATAAAATATAATGATCCTTACATTAATGATCTTTTATTAATCTAATGACTATAAGTTTTAATCTGTATTATTTTAATACCCCATAACATTACTCACTATAATTTTTTTCTAAAAACAACTATCTCATCCAAACCATTCACTCTAATATTAAAACATAATATACGTTTAATATCATAAAAAGTTCTAATAACATTTAGCTCTTCTCGATTTTAACTATTTATTAAGACATGATATGACTATCATACTGCTCTTTCTATTAACAATCATCCTATCAAAAACTGGAGCATAATAAATAAGATGAGTCAATCATAATGTCTCTTACAATAATAATAATAATAATAATAATAATAATAAGATGATGAGTAATAACAATCATCCTATCAAAAACTGGATCATAATAAATAAGATGAGTCAATCATAATGTCTCTTATGATAATAATAATAATAATAATAATAATAATAATAATAATAATAATAACAACCATAATAATTTATGATAATAATAATAATAATAATAATAATAATAATAAGAAGAAAGAAATTATTTAAATAAATGTTATCACTAAAGTTATTCTAGATTTAGTTTTTCCAAAGACTAATCAAAATAACTCCTAAGATGCATGCATTCTTTATAATTTCTAACTATAAGGTTAAAAGATATCCCCGATACACCATAATGTACAATACCATCACCCATAAAATTAATTGTTCACACATGAAAATAAGTACATTTTTATAGTACATCACATACTTAAATTTTTAATAGTACAATTTGATGTCTTAAGAATCAACTATAACACTTAATATACCAAAGGAAAATGAGCATGTCGATCAGCAACATATGTACAAGAAAAGAAATGTTTGGTACTAGAAATAAGATGTTATTCAACTCACTACCACTAAAACCTAAAAAAGGATAATTCTAAGATTCATAGACAAAATACAAGTATTACTTCCAGCTTTAAGTTCTCTAAAGAGAAGTCACATTGCAAAAATATGCCATTATATTAGGCATAGGCATTACAAGACTATCCATAATTCAAAAGAACAACTGGTTAATTGATAGTTGTATATTAATGATATTTAAGTCTTCTAATCATAATATTCCCATTAACACAAGATTGGTTGAGTCTAGTTCTATATGTTTACCCGAAATCAACAAATAACTAACACGAGTGTCAGTGACAAAATCAAAATGTAAAGGTTATTAGAACCATGATAAACTGTCTTATAATTACACTTTATGATACCTTAAATATTCGTGAGATTAATCAGAATTTAGTATCAATACTTAAGCTATATTATGACAGTTATGAGGTTTGCATAGCCAACATAAAATCACTCTTACCTTAAACTCTCATATTATTTGTTATCAATATACGGATTAAAACATTTATAAAATAGAACTAGATGATACTATATAATTTCATAACTTTTGTTACCATGCAAATAAAAATATAACAAAAGACAATGAGACCTATAAAATTCATCCATTAAAACCAATTTTCATGAGAAATCATGACAGATTGATGAGGGTGATTTTTCATGTAATGTCATTCTTAGTGATTTTAAATCATGTGCTAGATGTCCTAAACATTACTTGGCATAAGAAATAAATATGGGTTCACCAGCGGTTATATTTCACTTACATTCGTGAAACTTATTCAAATGAAATATTCAGACATAATTCTTTTATCATTTAAAAGGCTATTTACCTGTATCTAATATGTCTCCTATGGTCCACGGTCTTAAAGAGATTCATTCATATATAATTATTATGATTTCTTCTAAATGTGTCCTTAAGTTTATTATGGCATATGCACGTTAATTATATCAATTCAAGTCTAACATATATATGACAGATTCCCACGTCATGTAAATCATTGAAACTTCTCTTGTATTTTTCCTATACATATTAAAGATCAGTGGGAGCCTTAAGTGTCTCAATTATAACTTACAAGATTTGCAATAGGTGGGGGAGTGAAAACTTGATATTATCTCAATTACACCTCTTGTACAAGACACTGCTCCATCACAACACTATTCAATCAAAACTTATCTCTTTACAATTTACTACTACTCATACAAAAGTTTCATTGTTTGTTAAATGTGGGCATACTCCAATTTCTTACTAAAATAATCCTCACAAGAGAAACTACGACGACTTACATAATTAGCTTGCTTCTCTATTTGAATCTATTGGTCTTCAAATATTGACCCTAAGCAGTAAAAGTGCTTATAATGACTTGTTAGAAGTATAAGAGTCAGGGGGGAGTCATTAAAATTTTACTCCAAATTTAACTCCAATTACACCTCTTGTTCACCATACTGCACCAACAATACACACTTTGAATCCTGAAAATGATAACAACCTAACCAAGAGCTAATCCATAAATCGAGACTTTTAAAATTACCTAATAATCAACTTAGGAGACCATCTAGGTTTTAAAACCTAATGACATTGATGATTATGTAACCTCCCTAACTAAAGTTGAAATGGATGTTGGAAAGTTTAATAATCTTACCCCTTAAAATTAAACCATTTATATCAATAAATTTTCTAAATGGAATAAAACTATTATTAGCAAAATTGACTCCATAAGTCAGAATAACATATGAGATTTGGTTGAATCACCTAAAGTGTTCATAACTAAACGAAATCCCAATAAAAAAAGTCAAGACACTAAGAAGCACGATTGATTGTTAAAGTTTATATTCAAGAAAAAACCAATTATCAACAAATCTTCTTACCTATATTACAAAAAATTTCTTTAAGGATCATTATTATTCTAGTAGTTTATAATAATTAAGTACTACATTAGATGAACATTAAACAAATTTCCCTAAGAATCGGCTTACATATTTATATGTTCATAAAATAATCTAAAAGTTATAAACTGAAGGTGAAAGAGCATTTAGTCTATAAGTCAATAAAATCCATATATAGGTTCACGCAAACATCAAAATGTGATAAAATCTTTATACAATTATTTTCATCAAAAACCAAGTGGATTATGTACCTACCTCAAGATGAGTGGGAGCAACTAAAAACAAACTTGTCCTTATATAGATGACATTCTTCTGACATGTATATGTTACATAAATCAATGAATTGTTCACACATACTTGAAATATCTCAGAGATATTCCTTACACATTTAACAAACAATATTGCTCACTTTTAGAGGACAATAGGATCACATAGATTATTTCCTTATGCTTCATTAAGTAAAAGCCTTATATAAGTTCAAGTCTATACTCGTTTAGATATTACTCAAATTGCAACACACTAGATATGTCTAGATTAATGTGAAGCATCTAAAAGAGTATTAAGATATCTTTAAAGAAAACGAAAGACTATAATTTAAAAGAAGTGAGAATTCAAACAGGTAGATTACTCTAAACTTTGTCATATTCAGAGATAAGAAAATGTAATTTTCGGGATATATTCTTATGTTAGCAGATTAATCTATCTCATGGAGTAGTCATAATGAATTGATAACAACAATCTAAGTTATAATGACATAATATGTTGATTAATCACAACGCGATTAACAATTAATGTTGTTGAAAATTTATCAGTTGACAAGTTTATTAACTCCATATAAATTAAATATTGAAGATTTACCGTGATAAAGTCAGCTACTATGTTTTCTCAAACAGTAACAGTTCGAGAAGTGTTGCATTAAACTTTTGATATGAAATTAAGTATTCGTTTATAAACGAATTGAGGAATCTAAATAATCGTATCGAATACATTTATGATATGCTTAAGGATCCGATAACTAAAAGTATATCACCGATAAGTCTTATCTAAGCGCTTAATTATTAAGACGGGATTACTAATGAATAATTATTAATATTCCTCCGTTTTGATTTTGTACATCTCTTAATATTCTGCATGTATAATGACATATAGAAGAATTAATATACAAATCAAACGTTTTGAATGGCTTACTTGAAAATTTTGATCATAACTACTTAGGTTTTAAATAAGGATTACAGTATGATTAATAGGGGTATTAAGCTGATGTTCAATTTAATGACTGCATTTCTCTGCTTCAGTTTAAGTTTAAAGCTAAAATGAGTGTTAACTCCTGATCAGGCTTATCTAATACCCATAATAAATTATTACCCGGCCAAGTGGGAGAATGTAAGATTAAATATGTAATTATATATATATATATATATATATATATATATATATATATTTATATATGACTATTATAATCATTTATATTATAATAGATTAAAATATTAACTATACCTTATTATATATTAGTTTGGTAATTGTTGATGAGTCATATTACCCTTACTAGCTAATATAGGGTTTCCCCTTAGGTGTATATAAAAGGGAGAGAATAAATAAATATCATATCCTAATCATACACACATAACAATTTTCTGTGCCTCCTATCTCCTAAAATCGGTTCCTCTCAAGAACCATAATCTTCATCCGTAACTATATATCTTAAAGGTGAACTCGACAAAGCAGACAACCATGTCGTCTACATCCTTCTTTGTTGCGGTTACTACTCTCACTGTTGTAACAAGTTTAATATTTATCATGTTTTCTATTGCTTGTATGAAGAACTGAACAACAGTTTAACAATTGATATCATTTTAGGTAAACTGGTTATCGTTAACGACATGCAAAATAGTGTTATGCGAACTTATTTGGAACTTTATAAATAATTGGAATCTATCAAAAGAAATTTGAGTTGGCATTAAATTTGGGAGACAAAACAATCAAAGAAACTGGAATTTATCACTATACGGCCACCGCTTACTGGAATTTCTACCAAAGAACAGTTAGAGCACATATAAGATCAAGTAAAACATTCATTAAGATTTGGTAATATTTGTTTAAAACTTATCCGTTGTAATCTTTTGTATATTTGTAATTAGGAAAATTCCTAAAATGGAAATTTTAAGAGAGAGAAAGTGAAAAGTAGCCATAAATTTCAAAATATTTTTAAAATAGCCCATCAAATTTGGACTAAGGAGACGAGATCTGAAAAAAATTCTTCGGCCAATAAAATTCTGACAAGTGTCAAAATCCGACGAGTTTTTTAAAAATGTTGGGGCCAGTCCATATTTCCTATTAAAAGTTCTTCTAATAATACAGTCTTTTCTGATGATCTTTTAATGTTTCCTAACGGGTCCCCACAACTTCCAAAAACATGGGAAATTGTGCCTTCAAATTCAGTCTTTCAAGACGCATTTAGGGTGAATTTGTACCAAGAAAACGAGTTAATAGTTTATTTCTTATGTGTTTAAATTTAGTCCACACATTCAAAATTTATTTATAATCCGTCTACACCGACAATACATTATGCAATTCCGTATATTCCGACATAATCATCCAAAGAATATATATGAGTTATGTTCATCATCTTCCACTTCATACCACCCTAAACCAAAGAATATGTTGCCATCATAATAGGATCCGAACGTTGAGATTATGTTGCCGTCATAATAGGATCCAACGAACCCGGGACCCATATCCATTACCTCCACTTGATCACCCCTCTTAAACTTCATAATTTGATTCGAGAGTTAGAGTTTGATGAAAATATGTGAATGAATTATTGAGGTTTGAGGAAGATGATAGATATTATGTAAATATGGACTGATAAGTAAGAATATACTACATACTCGTCTACTTCTTACAAATTATTAAAGATTCGTGTCTTGAAAGACAAATTTGTAATGCACATTTTTCTATGAGTTCAAAATTTATAGAATATGAATGGGTACCTCAATCTTTTCAAAAATATGATCCCTTTAGTTCAAGTTAATCAGGTAAGTGTCTTGAAAGACAAAATGAAATGACACATTTTTCCATGTCTTTAAAATTTGTAGGGGTTAAATAAGAAACTTAAATAAACCGTCTGACAAGACAACTTTTTAATATTAAGATTTCGTGAAGAATATGGACGGGTACCTCAATCTTTTCAAAAATATGATCCCCTTAGTTCAAATTTACCATGTAAGTGTCTTGAAAGACAAAATGAAATGACACATTTTTCCATGTCTTTAAAATTTATAGGGGTTAGATAAGAAACTTAAATAATCTGTCTGGCAAGAAAGCTTTGGAAAATAAATTTTAGTTCAAAAATATGGACGGGTCCCTCAATATATATAAATCTATGGTCTTCTTGGTACAAATTCACCCTAAATGCGTCTTGAAAGACTGAATTTGAAGACACAATTTCCCATGTTTTGGAAGTTGTGGGGACCTGTTAGGAAACATTAAAAGACCGTCGGAAAAGACTGTATTATTATAAGAACTTTTAATAGGAAATATGGACTGGTCCCAATATTTTTAAAAAGCCCGTCGGATTTTGACACTTGAGAGAGTTTTATTGGTTTAAAGATTTTTCCAGATCTCTTCTCCTCAGTCCAAATTTGAGAATATGTTGAAATTTAGGGCTAATTTTCACTTTCTCTCTTTTAAAAAGGGCTATTTTAGGAATTTTCCCTTAGTAATTATCTTTGACGATTACCTAGAGATTGAATGAGCTAAAATACAACTTATAGTTGTAATAAAAAATGTGTATAAATAATTTGTGTAATATTTAGTTGACTGCGGTTAATGATCCCCATGTTCTCAGTTGATGAGTCCCGCCCGCTCTGTCGTAAAGCTTGTTTAGATAATTTTGTGAACATGCGGTTCATTGCAAAGAACTCCCGGGTTTAAATATAGTCATGTTTAGTCAGGGATGTCCTCTGTGATGTGTTAAAATGGGCGGGAAACTCGGCAAAAAAAGATGCTCGTGTGTATTTCTTGTCAGATCCGCGTGAAGGAAAGTCTATTTTCCAATTAGCGGGCATTCTTATGTTTGGATGGGTGAGGGGAAGCATGTTTGTGTGGACCTTATTGGGGTGTCCCCTCTTGTCGGGCTTAGGGACACCAGGTTTGTTGCTAGGCAGACCGTGTTAAAGGAAGAATCAGAAAAAATTGCTAAGCACGACAATGCGTGTGTTGAGAATCAACACGCCTTCATTCCTTTTGCTTTCGATACATTTGGATCTCTTGCCCCCGATGCGGCTACGTTTCTGAAAAGAGTTCAGTGGGTCGTGCAAAGTAACTCAACAACACTGAAGAATGATAACTTTGTTTTTGGTAGGATCGGTTTTACCATTCAAAAGAGGTGGCGGCGCAGCTTGTGCCTTCTTACCTGCTTCTCTATTGTAATTGGATCCTTTTATTACAATATTATATAAAAATAATTACGGTTCAAAAAAAATGGTTGTGTGTTCGTGATGGTCAAATAGGCGTTCCTGATAATTAGTTGTGTTTAATCTTCCGCTACCAGTTCAATAATTTGTTGTATCATCAAGGCAAGTCAAATTGTCTTTAATCAATTGAGCAGATGGAGAGCTTTGATAATAGATCGACCAAAGATTTGTGCACAGAGTTTGCTATGTGAAAAAAATATAATGATAATAATATATAATAGCACACTTCACATATATATGGCCTACCTAATGAGATCTACCAAAGTAGTTTCACCTCAAAACTACAAAGAAGTTGTTAGACAACCTTGTGGAACTATTGGAGGACACTCCTGACGTATGCCTAAAGCGGTCAATTGCTTATACAACATTATGAGATGTTTAATCATCTTATCCTAACCTTTTAAGATTTTGACATATTTACCAGGTGAAGTCGAAGTCCAGACTAGTGGAAGATCTTCTCAATGAGTTCATGAGATCACTATTTTACCAATGGATCACCATCACCACTATATTTAGGATGACAAAATCATTGTCACAACGGTGTCTTCGATCATCTGTTGCTACTGGGATAACATACTCCATTATTAACTCTCTTAAACCTATCATTGACTCTCATTTTCAATCTTTAATTTTTTGCATTGCTTTTTAATACAGGACGTTCAACTTGTTGTTGAGCTTATCAGAATTGAATTTGATTACAATGAGGTCGTGAGAGTGGCTAATTAAAATAGAGCTAAACTGGCCCATGTTGTTTGTCTAATTCTATATATTTATTGATCAAATTATCCGCCCGTTTGTTGCTATTTTCCTTGAATTCGTTAGATGTTGGTAATTCATCTTTTAATTTATAATTCCTAGGTAAACGAGGATGACACATGGAGTTTGGGAATTTAAAGCGGACCCTGAATGAGAATTGGTTGAAACGCTGATGATTCAACAAAGATTTTCTTCTAGATACTCGTACCAGCCATAGCGTTCCGCTACGATGTTAGCCACCAAAGAATGATGACGTGTCATTTCCTTGCGTCAAAATTTCCCACAGGTGACCGCCACTCATAGGGACGTCGATTCGCAACAACCCATTATAACGTTATTTAATGACTGCATCGTTACCGCACGTGCGGAATGCTAATAGCTGACCATAAACTGAATGCACGGCGATCTGCTACTGACATATCACAATCATAACACTATATAGGCCTAATTAAGTCATTTGACGATGATTTTGCATTTTAGACCTTCAGACGACTTTTGGAGCTTGGATTCGTCTGACTAGAACTTTGGATTGAGTTTGAAGCTTTATGCATAAAACTAGAGGGGGCGAACAATTTTTCTTTGGTTTTAATATAATTTTAGTGAGCGAACAACTTCGTTAAACTCTTGTTACAACTTACAGAAATAAACATAGATAATTAAGAGTTTAGGGTTAACTAGTTCATGCTATGTCCTATCCCCATGCATGATCACCAATACAAACGTCACACACTTCAAAGGAAGTGATCACTATCTTCACTAAATACACTGATGTGTGCCATTAATTATGCATGTTTTACATATACATTTTATGTCACTTTTCACCATTATTAAGGGAAGAACAGTATCTAAATTGTTCCTAATTAATAAATACAAGTTTTTAAGCCTCAAGAACAGAAGAGTGAAGAGCGTGCATAAAAATATGAAGATTTGAATATTTTAGGTGATTAGGCATTGGCCTGACTCCCTTAGCACACCCATACCTATCACTTTGGGGATCAAAAAGTCAAAGCCAAAATGTCACTTAGATGATGTGCACGACCATGCCAAACAGAAGACAAAATTCAGAAGATGACAAGACCGATAAGAAGAAAAAACAATTATGATACACGTCACCAGAAAGACAGATACGAGCGTGCCTCCTACATATGACAAAAAGAATGTGTACTAAAGATTCTTGTTGGGTAGTGCACCTGACACAAAGGAAATGCATTTCGTGCCTCACTAAGGCTGAGGGGTGTGGGGGGCGCGAGTGGGGGCGCCAGCCAATAATATTGTGACGTGTGGCAGAGAGAGAAACTTGATAAGATGGGTGTTGGTAGTGGTGCTCGCGCCCCGGGGCATGGTGTGGAGGGGCGCGAGAGGGGGCGCGAGCGGTTTTTTTTTTATTTTTTTATAAATGTATTAAAAAAACGTATTATTAAAAAAACTCATAAATTATTTAAAAAAACACACATTAATTAAAAAACCACATTAATATCTAAAAAAAAATTAAAGTACTAAAAAAAACATTATTCTTATTCTTCGGCTTGGTCTTCTTCGATCAACCACGGAGTGATTTTCCGTTTCGTCCTTCCTGTCGAAGCCGAACCCGACCCGTCCGTTGCAATTTGTTTTTTCCGGTGGACGCGTCTTCTTTGTCCCGCAGCTTCACCTTCTGGTTCTTGTGTCTCCGGAACTACAAAGTTAGGAGACGGTTGTATGTTAGATAGTTGAAAGCCGGATGGTTGTTGCGACCCCGAATAAAACATCGCTTGGTCCGGTGCCGACCATAAATCCTCGTAACTGTAATCTGAATCTAGGTTTGGGTACCAATTTCCAGCCTCGTAACTGTGCTCATCTCCCCCATGCCCCTATAAATAGTACCTACACTGGTCATGAAAATTGTGTCATCTAGAGAACGTAGTAGGATTCTCTAATCTGCTATGCTCTATCGGGAGTTCTTCGTGCCTGCCTAACCCTCCAAAGAGGGTGGAAATCCCCTTTACTCCTAAATAACAGTAGCTTATATTGTTGCATCCAAGGGAAGAAGTAGATCATTTTAGAATCAACGGTTCTTGGATTGACACACTTAGAATCACTTGTTGATTATCGCCATATAGTTGTATCTATTTAACATTTTATTTACTTCGGATTTGTTGAACTTTGTTTAATATTATTATACTCCCATCGTTACTATTTAAGTGTCATGGTTTGAAAAACACAAATATTCTTTAAGTGTCATGAATGATTATTCTTTTTTGCTTAACAAATGACAATAATGCCCTTGGTAATTGGGTCCCTAAATATTTTTTATTAATGCTAGTTATGTGTGTTTACGGGTAAACTTGAAAATTTGCTAATATATTTTGAAAGTGAGCATTTGTAATGGGACAAATAAAAAATAAAACATGGACTTTTAATTAGAGGTGACAAATGGGTTGGGTTGGGTTGGGTTGACCGGGTCGTAAGTTGAAATGAGTCATGGGTTAAAACGGGTTTGAGTCAGAATGAGTTATGGTCACAATAGATCAATTAAAAAAAAGTTGTTTTGGTTTGGGTCGGGACAGGTTGGGGTCAGAATGGATGAACAATTGTTATTGAAATAAAAGATAAATCGCGATGCTGTTTTATGACTTCATAACCAAACCGAATGATTACACGAAGATCAGCCACACACACACAAGCACACACATGCACATTAACCCTAAACAAATGAACTAGTTATTTATTTATAGCAGTCTAGGTGACTTGGTCTTCAAGCTATCCACCTTGATGAAAAACCAATAAAATACAATAAAACCTACTTAATTTCACCTGAATGTCTTTCAATTATCCGATGCATTTGCCTTTCACTTGTAATTAATATATAATATAAATAGGTGGCAATTCTATATGCGTCGATATACATAATAATACCAAAAATCTCCCTCTTAGACCAATGCTTTTTGAATCACTTTCACGATCAATTCGTAACCTGATTCTCTTTATTGTAATTCTATTATTCTTGTTAAACATCTCATAATTTTAATTGGTTAAAACATCATATCACTTGGCAATTCAATTTCGTAGGCATAAAATGAGGCTTAAAACTTCAATAATTAGCTTCGAATCCATCCTAAATCACAAAATAAAATTACTCAATATGATCATCAAATAATCAACTTTCTTCAAAACTCGTTTCCTTCCTTGCAAATTCTCTACTAACTGTTCCCGGATCAAGATAGAATTGTTAACTAATCCATTCCCGTTCTTAATTTATCAAGTGACTTCTTTCCTAAAAAGCACGACTCCTAATAATTGCATGTTCTCCTCATAATACTAGTGATAAGTCTATTCCATCATCAATAATAGGATATCCAAGACCCACAAACAACTAAATGTCTTTGAAGAGCATCAAATTGTAAATTGATATCGATCATCTTTGCATTTGAAATGAGTTTACCCACTTGATTCGTCCAAAATTGCAATGAAATTCATATGATTTTCTCCCCCAATTTATTTAGAATATCTTTAATGTACCGGTGTTCGAATCAATTGCGGCTGAAAATAATAAAATTGTCAATCCAAACAATCTTGACAATCCCTGTAAAAATGTTGGTAGAATCCAAAATAAACTAATGAATAAAATAATTTTTCTTTTGATAGTTGACTTTCGAATTGATTAACACTTTAAGATTTAAATATTCGCCGACCAACCCGAAAATAAACCATCCTGATCTCGTAAGTATCTTGTTGAAGTCATTAAATTTTGATGCATTTTGACAGCATTTTGCTTAACAATATTCTAAATTGGCCAAATTTTCCCTATTTTACCCTGTAATTGACCATAAAAAAATCTCTGAGATGGTCAATCATACCTGGCAAACTTCTTTCATGAAGAGAGTATGTTTAAAAAGTCAATGAATAAGCGAGAATAAATTCTTTTCTTCAAATGTCCCAAAGTTTCTTTCCAAACACTTGTAGTTGTTCATGAAAACTTGCTTTTTGTTTCCAAACACTTATGATACTTAAAAGACATTTCCAACGGTTGTAAGTACTTGTGACCAAATATTGAAATTCCTTCACAAGTAATTACGGGACTTGAAACGTTTCAAGTAATGATTAACTACTCGTGAAAAAATTCTTCACGAACAGTTATGCATTAGAAAATTTTCCAGTCAAATGCAACTACTCATGAATAAACACAACTACTTGATAAAAAATCTTAACTATTCGAGGCAAAAATTAATTGCTCAAAGCATCAAATAGTTGTAAATTCTTGCATAAAAACTTGCACCAGCTTACGAAACTACCACTAGGTATACTGTGCTTCAGTTTGTCGAACATTCTGCAACAGATCTTGTACCAGCTGCTTATTTACAAACATGCCATAAAAGTTCATCTGCTGGAGAAGTATATAGTACCTACTGTGTCACACCCGGCCCTGAACGGCGGAAACAGCCGGGCGCGCGCGAGCGGGGATTGATACTTAAGCACGGGTCATTGCAAACATTCAAGATAAGATTTTCATTGCGCATGAAATGTTTAATACAAATACATTACATTGTTTAAAGATTACATAAAATCATCCAAGTATAAAAACTGTTGAAGATTTCCACGCCATATCCCCTTGCGCGGCGAGAACAACCACGCGCATGGAAGGGATAGAACTAAAATCTTCCAAAAACTAGTTTTAGATGTTCAGCGTGAGGTGCTCTAAGTGTGACTTCATGCGCTACCTAGTTATCTCCTGAAAGACACGTAAAACATTTGAATCAGTATAAACTGAGTGAGTTCACAAGTTTTAGTAACTTGATAAATCGTATTGCATCATAATCTTGATAAAAAAATCATTCTGAAACATAATTCTGATAGCATCATTAAAACACATGCTTGGTAAAACATAGTTCTATCAACACATTCTGATAAAATCGTTCCGCGAGTTACGCGCGAACATTTCTGGGAACTGTGCTCGTCTGTGTAAGTGGCGCTGCCACTACGAGCTAAAATAATGTAATACCGTCCCGCGGGTTACGCGCGGACACTTCTGGAAAACTGTGCTCGTCTGTGTAAGTGGCGCTGCCACTACGAGCGAATAATACTGTAATACCGTCCCGCGGGTTACGCGCGGACGTTGTGCCGGAAAACAAGGCGCTCGTCTGCGTAAGAGGAGCGACCTCTACGAGCGGGCTCAAACCCATAGTACTGCCCCATGACCATACTAGGCACTCGTCTGTGTAAGAGGTGCGACCCCTACGAGTGGGCGGATCAAACCAGCAGTCCCTACCCTTAGAGTTCCAATGGTAAAGTGATCACTTACTCGAATCTGGTGCACTAACATTGAAAAACCATAGATAACCGTTCGCATCGCTCATCATGAAACATAACTTAAACACATAATCGCTTGCATAGCTTGTAAGTATACCATGATAAAACATTATTTACGTACGTGTCCCTCGCCCCGAAAACAGTTTAAAAATAGTGAAAACAGTGAAAATAGGGGCTGTGAGACTCACCTGTGGTTCTTGTTAAGGGATTAATCGAGATTCGGGTTTTCTTGGTGTTGGCCTCGGAATCGAAGGTCTAGAATACGATTAAATAACAAGAAGTATATATATTAAGATCAAGAAATAGGAGAATATAAGGGTTGGAAAGTAGATCTCAAGTTTATAACCTCGGCTTACCTAGTAACTGGAACGGAATCGAAAATAACGGATGCTTTGGGAGATGATTAGTGCAAGTTTGCAGTTCTTAAGAGAGAAGTTTGAAGTGTGTTTGGGTGATAATTTGGGTTTCATATTTATAGGCAAACTCAAGGGAACACAATCCCTTGCTTTAGGGGATTGTAATCTTTTCATATCTAGGTGTAATGATGATAAAGTATGGAAATTATTATTATTTATTTAAAAGTGGAGGAGTGGATAAAAGATCTTGATTTGATTTGGACAGGACATGCAGGTCTGGGGTTGGTGAGAATAGGGTGGCTGACAGTTGACTTTTCATGTTACAGTGTGCTTTTTCAGGTACTTTTGTCAGTGTACAGTAAAAAGTGGAAAATCTCTGAAACACGCTACTGTTTCCTTTTGGGCGGGAGTAATCTCCTTATGTCTGGAGAATAGACTAAGTGTTCTGTGCGCATCACTTTGTGCGCATAGCTTTCCGCGTGAAGGACATTTCTTTGCTGCGGGTAGGTACGTAACCTTCTCGCAGTTAGGGACATTGAGTTTCATTTGTAGATTCTCCAGGTGGTCTTGGTATTTCAACATAGTGATCAGTTATGTTGAAGTCAATTCCATCTTGGAGCTTCGGACAAACTAGCTCTCAATGTTCCCGCCATGCGGGGAGGTTAGTTCCCTTCCGCACGCGCATAAACGATTTAGGATGCACCCGCCTTAGCATCGTGCGGGATGGTCGACCCATAGACAACATAACGTTAAGTTACATGAAAACATAAAGCCAAAACATTCGCGCATGGCGCATATAACATATGCCCACGCTGGTTCTTAACACGGTGCGCTCGCGCAGGGCGCACATAACAAATGCACGCGCTGATTCTAATATGGCGCGCTCGCGTAGGGCGCACATAACAAATGCACGCGCTGACTAACATGGCGCGCTCGCGCAGGGCGCACATAACAAATGCACGCGCTGATTCTAATATGGCGCGCTCGCGCAGGGCGCACATAACAAATGCACGCGCTGACTAACATGGCGCGCTCGCGCAGGGCGCACATAACAAAATTACCTAATATTTAGGTTGATTACTTGGTTTAAGGGATTGGGAATTTACCGGGTGTCACATTCTCCCCTCGTTAAACGAATTTCGTCCCGAAATTTAGGAGACGTTGCTGGCAGAAGCCATGTTCTGAAAGAGGTGTGGGTATTTCTTGCGCATCTGGTCTTCTCTTTCCCAAGTGAATTCAGGCCCACGCCTCGAGTTCCATTGAACCTTTACTAACTTGATCCTGCTTTTGCGTAACTTTTGTTCTTTCCAATCGGTTACTGCTATAGGTTCTTCTACGAAGTGCAGCTGTTTGTCGATGTGAATCTCTTCTAACGGCAAAATCAACGTTTCGTCAGATAAGCACTTTTTGAGGTTGGACACATGAAACGTATCATGAACTCCACTGAGTTCGGCGGGTAAACAGAGTTTATAAGCAACCGGACCGATCCTTTCCAGGATCTCAAATGGTCCAATGTAGCGCGGATTCAACTTTCCTCGCTTGCCGAAACGGGGGACTCCTTTCCATGGAGAGACTTTCAAAAGTACTTTATCCCCTACTTGAAATTCCAACGGTTTCCTTCGCACATCTGCGTAGCTCTTCTGTCTGTCGCGCGCTGTCTTAAGGCGATCCCTTATCTGAAAAATCTTGTCTGTTGTTTCTTGGATCAATTCTGGACCAGTCATTTGCTTGTCACCCACTTCAGCCCAGCACAGTGGGGATCTACACTTGCGCCCATACAAAGCTTCGAACGGCGCAGCCTTAATGCTTGTGTGATAACTGTTGTTGTAAGAAAATTCAACCAATGGGAGATGAGTATCCCAGCTACCTTCGAAATCGATCGCGCACGCGCGCAGCATATCTTCCAACGTCTGAATTGTTCGCTCGCTTTGCCCATCCGTTTGAGGATGATAAGCTGTACTCATATCAAGGTGAGTACCTAGAGCTCCTTGTAACGATCTCCAAAACCTTGATGTGAACCGACTATCTCTATCAGAAATGATGGACACTGGGACTCCATGTTTTGAAACTACTTCTCGAATATACAATCGGGCTAACTTTTCCATCTTATCGGTTTCCTTGATCGGCAGGAAGTGCGCTGACTTAGTTAGCCGATCCACAATAACCCAGATCGTGTCGTAACCCCCAGGTGTCCTTGGCAATTTGGTGATGAAGTCCATAGAGATTTGTTCCCACTTCCACATGGGAATTTCTGGCTGTTGAAGCAACCCTGATGGTTTCTGGTATTCAGCCTTTACCTTCGAACACGTCAGGCACTTACTGACATACGTCGCGATGGCGCCTTTAAGATTGGGCCACCAATACAGCGTTTTAACATCTTGGTACATCTTTTCTGCGCCAGGATGTATGGAATACCGTGTCTTGTGAGCTTCGTCTAATACTTGCTCGCGCAATCCTCCCTTGAGAGGGACCCATATGCGGTTAGCAAAATATCGAGTGTCGTTCTCTTTGAGCTCCAAATCCTTAATCATACCCCCAAGGGATTCGTTTTTAACAAACTCTGGTTTCAAGGCTTCTTGCTGAGCGTCTCGGATGCGAGTAGAGAGATCTGCATATATGGTCAACCTTAGAGCCTTGACTCGTAGCGTTTTTATTCGCTCCTTCCTACTTAGCGCGTCTGCTACCACATTCGCCTTTCCAGGGTGGTACTTGATTTCACAATCATAATCATTCAACAACTCCACCCATCTTCGTTGCCTCTTGTTTAAATCCTTTTGATCAAATATATGTTGAAGGCTCTTGTGATCCGTAAAGATTATACACTTTGTACCATAGAGGTAATGGCGCCAAATCTTTAGCGCGAAGACAACCGCTCCAAGTTCTAAATCATGCGTTGTGTAGTTCTTTTCATTGGTCTTGAGTTGGCGCGAGGCATACGCTATGACTTTGTCTCGCTGCATAAGGACACATCCGAGTCCCTGATGTGAAGCGTCGCAGTAAACAACAATGTCATCCGTCCCCTCGGGCAGAGACAGAATTGGCGCACTACATAACTTCTGTTTTAACATCTGAAACGCTGCTTCCTGACTTTCGCCCCAAACAAACTTCTTGTCTTTCTGAGTTAGCGCGGTCAGAGGTAGAGCTATCTTGGAGAAGTTCTCAATGAAGCGTCGATAGTAGCCAGCTAGTCCTAGGAATTGCCTCACCTCAGTTGAGGTTTTTGGCGCTTCCCATTTTTCGATGGCCTTGACTTTGGAAGGATCAACGTGTATTCCTTTCTCGTTTACAACGTGACCGAGAAAATGAACTTCTCTAAGCCAAAACTCGCACTTGGAAAACTTCGCATACAACTTTTCTTTCCTCAACAATTCCAAAATCAATCTCAAGTGTTGCTCATGCTCGGCCTTGGTCCGAGAGTAAATCAGAATATCATCAATAAACACAATCACAAACTTGTCCAAGTATGGTTTGCACACGCGGTTCATCAGATCCATGAACACAGCCGGCGCATTAGTTAGCCCGAAAGGCATCACTAAGAACTCATAATGGCCGTATCTAGTTCGGAAGGCTGTTTTCGGCACATCTTCCTCATGGACCCTAAGTTGGTGGTATCCTGACCGTAGATCTATCTTCGAATAATAACTGGATCCTTGCAACTGGTCAAATAAGTCGTCAATCCTCGGTAAGGGGTACCGATTCTTGACTGTCAGCTTGTTCAGCTCCCTATAGTCAATACACATTCTGAACGAACCATCCTTCTTCTTAACAAACAGTACTGGAGCTCCCCAAGGTGAAAAGCTTGGGCGTATGAAACCCTTATCCAATAGTTCCTGTAACTGATTGGATAGCTCTTGCATCTCAGATGGAGCTAATCGATAAGGCGCTCGAGCTACTGGCGCAGCTCCTGGGACTAAATCAATACGAAACTCTACTTGTCGCGGCTGCGGTAATCCGGGCAAATCTTCAGGAAAAACTTCTGGAAATTCGCGCACTACCGGTAAGTCTTCAATTCTTCGCTCATCTCCTTTCTTCTCTACTACATGCGCCAGGAAGGCGTAGCACCCTTTCCTTAGGCACTTACGCGCCTTTAGGCACGAAATCAGTTTCGTCGCAACTCCCCTTCTTTCCCCTTGAATTACTAAGGTTTCTTCGTTCAACAGTGGGATCCGAACCTGCTTCTCATGGCAAATAACTTCCGCGCGGTTCTCGACTAACCAATCCATACCTACCACAATGTCAAAACTTCCCAAGTCTATTGGCAACAAGTTAATATTGAACCCGTGACCTCCCATGACTATAACACATTGTTCAGTTCTTTCGTTCGCGCATAACTGCCTACCATTGGCTAGTTCTATAGTATAAGGCGTATCTAGCCTACTGGTTGCTAAGCCTAGGGAGTTTTTAAACTCGGCAGATATAAAACTCAGGTCAGCGCCAGTATCAAATATGACAGATGCAAAATGGCCGTTAAGCAAAAACGTACCGGTTACCACATTCGGCTCTTCTTTAGCTTCACCCGCGCCGATCACAAAAGCTCTCCCGCGAGCTTGGTTTCCCCTTTGCGGGCAATCCCGACTGAAATGCCCTGGCTTTCCGCATGCGTAGCAGTTGTCATTGGCTCCAGCTTCTTTAGCACGGCAATTCACCGTCTTGTGTCCTGGCCTGTTACATTTGGCGCACGTGACGCTCGCGCATCCACCCTCGTGGTGAAACTTGCATTTGTTGCACCATGGGTAAGGGCCACTGTATCCTTTCCTTGATGGCTCTGCGGCTTGGATCGCGTAAGCCCTTGCGCTTTCCTGCTTCTTGAACGGTGGCTGCTTGGAGTCGGACCCTCGGTGGTGAGAGTTCCACTTCCTCTTGGGATCAGAGGTTCGCTGCTCGATTCCGCGCGTAGTTAACATACCCGCACGGACCGTATCCCTTGTAAGGGTGATGGCCCGCGCTACCGCCTCATCAAAGGTTGGAGGCGCTGCGGCGTTGAGCGGAACCCTAACAACAGGAGGTAACCCAAAAATATACCTCTCGATCTTCTTTTCCTCCGTGTTTGCCATGTCTGGCACCAACTGGCAAAGCTCGTTGAACCGGTTGTTGTAGGCGTCGATATCCGTTCCTACCATGGTGTGGTTCCAGAATTCCTGCTGCAGACTCTGGATTTCTGCGCGAGAGCAGAACTTTCTCATCATCATTTCCTTCAGTTCCTCCCAGGTCTTGTGGAGAGTAACTTCTCGCCCCAATGTCTTCACTTGAAGCTTCCACCAAGACGAAGCTGCCTCTTGGAACATGCAGGTCGCGTAAAGGACCTTCTGGTTCTCACTACATCCGCTAATGGAGAGAACTGTCTCCATCTTGTCAATCCAGTTGTAGAGCCCAATGGCCCCTTCGGTACCCTTGAATGGCCAAGGCCTACAGGCCATGAATGTCTTATAGGAGCATCCTTTGTCCAAGGTTCCTGATTCGGGTTCTGGGGTCCCGTTTTGACGACCCTGACTTGATTCGGCCTTGCTGGCCTCATGCGTCGCAATCGCCTGCGCGATTATTTCCGCGAGTTCCTCGGGTGTCATGGTAATTCCCTTGGCTCTAGTTGGAGGCATTCTCGCTTTAAAAGAGAATGAAAATATATCAAACTTAGCGCATGTACTCTGAGCACATAATGTTCTTTATCTTTATTCACTAGACACTGTGTGACCCGTGTTCCTAAGTGTGTGTATAGTTTCTTTTGAAAATATTTTCTTTGAAAAATATTTCATGCGATTCCCCAACGGTTATAGTCTAGGTTAAAACTTCTTTTCCTAGTTCGCTATAACCAGTGCTCTGATACCAATCTGTCACACCCGGCCCTGAACGGCGGAAACAGCCGGGCGCGCGCGAGCGGGGATTGATACTTAAGCACGGGTCATTGCAAACATTCAAGATAAGATTTTCATTGCGCATGAAATGTTTAATACAAATACATTACATTGTTTAGAGATTACATAAAATCATCCAAGTATAAAAACTGTTGAAGATTTCCACGCCATATCCCCTTGCGCGGCGAGAACAACCACGCGCATGGAAGGGATAGAACTAAAATCTTCCAAAAACTAGTTTTAGATGTTCAGCGTGAGGTGCTCTAAGTGTGACTTCATGCGCTACCTAGTTATCTCCTGAAAGACACGTAAAACATTTGAATCAGTATAAACTGAGTGAGTTCACAAGTTTTAGTAACTTGATAAATCGTATTGCATCATAATCTTGATAAAAAAATCATTCTGAAACATAATTCTGATAGCATCATTAAAACACATGCTTGGTAAAACATAGTTCTATCAACACATTCTGATAAAATCGTTCCGCGAGTTACGCGCGAACATTTCTGGGAACTGTGCTCGTCTGTGTAAGTGGCGCTGCCACTACGAGCTAAAATAATGTAATACCGTCCCGCGGGTTACGCGCGGACACTTCTGGAAAAGTGTGCTCGTCTGTGTAAGTGGCGCTGCCACTACGAGCGAATAATACTGTAATACCGTCCCGCGGGTTACGCGCGGACGTTGTGCCGGAAAACAAGGCGCTCGTCTGCGTAAGAGGAGCGACCTCTACGAGCGGGCTCAAACCCATAGTACTGCCCCATGACCATACTAGGCACTCGTCTGTGTAAGAGGTGCGACCCCTACGAGTGGGCGGATCAAACCAGCAGTCCCTACCCTTAGAGTTCCAATGGTAAAGTGATCACTTACTCGAATCTGGTGCACTAACATTGAAAAACCATAGATAACCGTTCGCATCGCTCATCATGAAACATAACTTAAACACATAATCGCTTGCGTAGCTTGTAAGTATACCATGATAAAACATTATTTACGTACGTGTCCCTCGCCCCGAAAACAGTTTAAAAATAGTGAAAACAGTGAAAATAGGGGCTGTGAGACTCACCTGTGGTTCTTGTTAAGGGATTAATCGAGATTCGGGTTTTCTTGGTGTTGGCCTCGGAATCGAAGGTCTAGAATACGATTAAATAACAAGAAGTATATATATTAAGATCAAGAAATAGGAGAATATAAGGGTTGGAAAGTAGATCTCAAGTTTATAACCTCGGCTTACCTAGTAACTGGAACGGAATCGAAAATAACGGATGCTTTGGGAGATGATTAGTGCAAGTTTGCAGTTCTTAAGAGAGAAGTTTGAAGTGTGTTTGGGTGATAATTTGGGTTTCATATTTATAGGCAAACTCAAGGGAACACAATCCCTTGCTTTAGGGGATTGTAATCTTTTCATATCTAGGTGTAATGATGATAAAGTATGGAAATTATTATTATTTATTTAAAAGTGGAGGAGTGGATAAAAGATCTTGATTTGATTTGGACAGGACATGCAGGTCTGGGGTTGGTGAGAATAGGGTGGCTGACAGTTGACTTTTCATGTTACAGTGTGCTTTTTCAGGTACTTTTGTCAGTGTACAGTAAAAAGTGGAAAATCTCTGAAACACGCTACTGTTTCCTTTTGGGCGGGAGTAATCTCCTTATGTCTGGAGAATAGACTAAGTGTTCTGTGCGCATCACTTTGTGCGCATAGCTTTCCGCGTGAAGGACATTTCTTTGCTGCGGGTAGGTACGTAACCTTCTCGCAGTTAGGGACATTGAGTTTCATTTGTAGATTCTCCAGGTGGTCTTGGTATTTCAACATAGTGATCAGTTATGTTGAAGTCAATTCCATCTTGGAGCTTCGGACAAACTAGCTCTCAATGTTCCCGCCATGCGGGGAGGTTAGTTCCCTTCCGCACGCGCATAAACGATTTAGGATGCACCCGCCTTAGCATCGTGCGGGATGGTCGACCCATAGACAACATAACGTTAAGTTACATGAAAACATAAAGCCAAAACATTCGCGCATGGCGCATATAACATATGCCCACGCTGGTTCTTAACACGGTGCGCTCGCGCAGGGCGCACATAACAAATGCACGCGCTGATTCTAATATGGCGCGCTCGCGTAGGGCGCACATAACAAATGCACGCGCTGACTAACATGGCGCGCTCGCGCAGGGCGCACATAACAAATGCACGCGCTGATTCTAATATGGCGCGCTCGCGCAGGGCGCACATAACAAATGCACGCGCTGACTAACATGGCGCGCTCGCGCAGGGCGCACATAACAAAATTACCTAATATTTAGGTTGATTACTTGGTTTAAGGGATTGGGAATTTACCGGGTGTCACATACTGTTCGATAACAAATCTGCAATGTGCAGTCACTACCTTGTACTTTTTGAATAATCAGTTGTACCAATCCAATATTTACATAAATGCCATTGGCTAACTATTCGAGAACTATGAATCTGAATTTTAGTTAACGGCTCGTGAACATTATACTCCTGGAATCTGTTTGAGACCATCATCATGTATTTTAATATGCATCTGCTCATAACCAGTTTAACCATAATACACGAAAATCATGAGGCAACATAAGTAGTTAACAATCCACGCCTCATGAACACTTCTTTATAAAGTCACTTCTGTAAACAACATATCTACAAGTTATGGAAATCAAAGCTTTAATCTTAACTTGTAATCATCAATTAAAACGTATAATCTACTTGTTTGGATCATATGTAGCGATAATGAACATCAAATTGACGGTTGTTAATGGCAAATGATGACCAGGTAATCATAACATTTCATATCAATAATTGAAGATCTAATCAATAAAATTAAGTCACAAACTCAACCATACTGATAAATATAATGCAATATTTCATCACATGATCCTCAATTCATCCTCAAATCATGAATAATTCATCAATTTTGCTTCTAAATCCCGATTTTGACTTTTCTATGAACATTGACTTTTCGTAACCGCTTCTCAAATCTCATATCTAAACGAATCTAGGCTACGATAATCAAATTTATGATGAATCTCTGAATTGATCACCGACTCACGCATCGATTTGAAGAATTATGTCAAAAACCCTATAAACTTTAACGAACTCCATAGTTTAATGTGCCTGGCAGATTCAAGAGAGAATTAAATCAAATTTATGTGTGAAACTGAATGATTTGGTTAACCTTGCTTTGATAACGATTGATAAATACAAAATCAGTTTGGAATCTATATGAACTCGGATTGGATCATCAATAAACTCATGTATTCACTCTCGAAAGATATGGACGGATGTGGAGGGTTTGATTCAATAACGATGAGTAATTGGATGAACAACTATTATTGAAACACAATATAGATCATGATGTAGTTGTATGATTTTATAACTGAATGTTTACATGAAGATCAATCACACACACACATTCACATATTAACGCTCATGACTCCTTGTGAGAGCTTATCTCGGGGGCAAACTATCTAATTAACACTTATCAACCACATAAACTCTAAACATGTTAACTAGTAATCTATTTATAGTAGTTTAGGTGCCTTGGTCTTCAAGCCATCTACCCTCTGTGAAGATCCAATGAAATAAAAACCTACTTAATTTCACCCGAACGTCTATCAATTTTGCCTTTGACTTGTAATTAAAATTTAATATGAACATGTAATGATTCGATATGCGCTAGTCTAAAATATTAAACCAACAATCTCCTCATTAGACCGATGCTCTTTGAATCGCTTCATAACCCGATTTCTTTTATTGAAATTATACCTCTCTCTCTCTCTCTCTCTCTCTCTCTCTTGTTAAGCATCTTCTATTTTTAATTGGTTAAAGCATCTTATCACTTGAATACAATTGAATATGCATAAAGTTATAAGGCCCCGTTACCGGTACCTCACATTTGGGTGTTGGATTTACTCATCAACATAGTTCTAATCATCAGAGTTAATAAAAACATACGCAGAATATTAAAACTTTCATAACATTACAATAATAAGTCATATCATGTCTTAAAACATTCATCGTGTCCTTCAAAATCAAAACATAACATAACAAGTCTTCAGATGCTAGACTCTTATTCTTCTGCCATGTGCCCCGCTCAAGCCAGCTGCCTCATTCTACTCACCTGCGTGCATACTAAAAGTCAGCTACGCTGAGTGAGTTCTAGTTAATCAGATAACATACAATACGTCCTTACACATTCATATATACGCACCCGAAGGTACGTATACTTACATAGTTCTTTACATTCCTTCGTACGTTCATACTATCATACCTTCCTTCTTTCCATTCATACATACACGTATACATATACCTCATCCTAAAACATTCGCAGATATTATTAGGGCCTATTCCCTACATTCGCGGATATTATTAGGGTCCGTTCCCTACATTCACGGATATTATTAGAGTCCGTACCCTACATTCGCGGATATTATTAGGGTTCGTTCCCTTCATTCACGGATAGTATTAGGGTCCGTTCCCTTTCTACCATACCTTCCATACCTTTCTATACATTCTTAATTATAACTTCCATAGCACATACATCATTTGTATATCATACATACATATATATATATATATATATATCAATCATATCTTTAAACTATCCCTTGACGGTACATGCAATATCCGAAGATCGTTAATGCATCATCAAGCATTCATTCATACATAAATAATATAAGACATAAACTTACCATTTCAGGTAAGTGTATTAACAAATCACATCGAGTATGCACACAGCCCCGAAAACATAACAAGGAAGTGGGGCTAGAAACTCATCTGAATGCGGTTACGTTCACCGTTTATAGTTATTCATTTCTTGAGCTGTGCACGGCTAACTGTATAATAATTACATGTATCAATTAACTATTACCACCCATAACGTATTTATATCTTTAATTATTACCCTCAACGAACGGGGGTCCGGGGGAAGCGCCCCTGGCAGCGGGGTCTAGGGGCGGCAGCCCCTAGCAGGGTCCAAGGGGCAGAGCCCCTGGCTGGGGTCGAGCTGTCTTACCACATTTTCCATTAGGATTTTAATTTATTATTTAATTTGCTATCTCCTTCGCCATAACGAATTAAGCCTAATTCGTTAGCTAATTCGTTACTTTCATAATCTAGTTCGTTAACTGATTCGTCATCTAATCATCATCTGGTTCGTCCTCTGATTCGTTAACTTATCATAACGAATTGGGCAGGTAACGAATCACTTGATTCGTTATCATTCCATGGCGAACTAGTGGGTAACGAATCACTTGATTCGTCATCTTAGCATAACGAACTGGGTGATCTAATTCGTTATTTTGTCTTAACGAATGGTTGAGCTAATTCGCTATCTGGACATAACGAATTGCACCATTCTTAGCGAATCATCCCTGTTCTTATCCAGACTTTGACTTAGGGTCAAAGTCAAAATTGCGAAGAACACAGAATAGTCAACATTCATCAGATCTGCAATTAAACCCTCGTTTCTTAACCAAATATCACGATTTAGGTATCAATGGATTCGGAATTACAGCGTCTACAAACCCTAACCATCAAATTGGCCAAACATCAATGTTTAAGGGGTGCGATTTAGGCATATAGGTTATGGGTTCTTTTAGGTTATCGATTAACATATCAAACGTTAATGGATTTCAGTATTACTTGTTGTGTTTGATTCGTTTTCAACATACAAGAACAGATCTGTTTTCCCAAACCAATCCGAACCTAAACGAACGATTTCTAATTATAAACGTACCTTAAACGAGTCGAACTACGAACACGGTTTGCCTTGACGTTGTTTTGGTTCTTCACGATGATCTAGCACCAACGGGATCGGGTTTCCGCCTTCGAATCTCGGCTCGGGTTATAGGATAGTGTTTGTGTGTGTTTTCCAAGGTGTATGCTATGGTGTAGAGAATGGATAAAAATGGAAAGGTTTAGGGTTTAAGGGGTATTTATACTCCCTTAAGCCCATGGACCTAAGGCCCATTCCATTTCTTATTTCATCATCTAAAGTCCAAGCCCACATTCTATTAGTTTATTTATTAAAACCGACACACGACACTTCATCGAATAAACAAAATTCCATTTATTTATTATAATCAAAAGTAGGATGTTACAAGTCTTTCCCCCTTAAAGAGGTTTCGTCCCCTAAACCTAACTATTACATAAACAAATTCGAGTAAAACGTGCGCATCTCATCCTCAGCTTCCCAAGTAGCATCTGAACCCTTGCGATGCTTCCATATCACCTTCACTAAGGGTATAACCTTGTGACGTAGTTGCTTTTCCTTACGGTCAACTATCTCAATCGGTTGCTCGATGTAATTCAACTGTTCATCAATCTCAATGTCCATTAATGGTTCGTGAGACGTGTCATCAGCTAGACATTTTCTCAAATGAGAGACATGGAAGGTTGAATGAATTCCTTCTAACTCTTCTCGCAAATCCAGCTTATAGGCCACTTCACCTACCCGATCTATAATCTTAAACGGTCCAATGTACCTCGGACTCAACTTCCCCCACTTTCTAAAACGGATAATTCCTTTCCAAGGCGAGACCTTAAGCATCACATTGTCACCAATGTTAAACTCAATCGGTCGTCTCCGTTTATCAGCATAAGACTTTTGTCGGTCTTGAGCAGCTTTCATTCTTGCTTTAATCTGATCGAACTTTGAAGATTTTTCTTGAACCACTTCTAATCTTCCCATCTCCTTCTGACCAATGTCTCCCCAACATATCGGGGTCCTACATCGACTACCGTAAAGCATCTCAAACGGCGGCATACCAATACTTGAATGGTAGCTGTTGTTATAGGAGAATTCTGCTAGATGCAGATGATCATCCCAACTTCCTCCAAAATCTAGAACGCAAGCACGTAGCATATCCTCAAGGGTTTGGATCGTCCTTTCAGACTGTCCATCTGTTTGAGGATGATACGCCATACTGATGTTCAATCTTGTTCCCATGGCCTCATGGAACTTCTTCCAAAACCTGAAAGTAAATCGGGTATCTCTATCGGACACGATCGATAGCGGTACACCATGCTTAGATACAACCTCTTTGATGAACAAACTTGCTAACGTTTCTGACGAGATGGCCTCTTGTATGGGCAGAAAGTGAGCACTTTTGGTCAAACGGTCCACTATCACCCAGATGGTATCATGATGCTTAGCTGTATGAGGTAGCTTAGTTATGAAATCCATGGTGATGTGTTCCCATTTCCACTCTGGTATCTCTAAAGGCTGCATCTTTCCATAAGGTTTCTGGTGCTCTGCCTTGACTTGTAAACAAGTTAAGCACTTACTGACATAATCTACTACATAATTCTTCATTCCCGGCCACCAGTAGTCCCTTTTTAAATCTTGATACATCTTAGTGGATCCTGGATGAATCGAGTATCTTGACTTATGAGCTTCATCTAAGATTCGAACTCGGAGATCTCCATGGCGTGGAATCCATACACGGTCTAACTTAGTCTTAACACCATGAGTGTTTTCCATCAACTCGTCTTGCTGACCGAAAATCCTTTCTTTCTTTACTAGCCCTTCATCTACCAGCACCTATGACTGCACTTTGATGATTTCTTCGAAAAGACTTGAGTTCATAATCAACTGGTATGACTTCACCGTTGCAATGACCTCCTCATTCTTGCCACTTAGCGCGTCGGTGACCACATTAGCTTTACCAGGATAGTACTTAATGTCGAAGTCGTAATCCTTAATCAACTCCAATCATCTCCTCTGTCTCATGTTCAATTCTTTCTGATCAAAGAAGTACTTTAAACTCTTATGATCTGTGTAAATGGTGCACTTAGTACCATATAGATAATGCCTCCATATCTTGAGAGCATGCACTACTGCTGCTAGCTCTAAATCATGCGTCGGATAAGTACTCTCATGAACTTTCAACTGTCTAGACGCGTAAGCTATCACCTTTCCTCGTTGCATCAGCACGCAACCTAACCCACGATGCAAAGCATCAGTACAAACAACCAAATCCTCGTCACCATTGGGTAAAGCAAGGATTGGAGCTTGCGTGAGTCTCTTCTTTAACTCCTGAAAAGCCTCTTCTTGAAACTTACCCCAACTGAATACTATCGACTTTTGGGTCATACCGGTCAACAGTGCGGCTATCTTGGAGAAACCTTCGATGAATCTCCTATAGTAGCCAGCTAACCCTAGGAAGCTTCGTATATCAGTCGGATTCTGTGGAGTCTTCGAATTTGTTATTGCTTCAATCTTAGCTGGGTCAACGGTAATCCCTTCAGGATTAATCACGTGTCCTAGAAATTGCACTTCTCGCAACCAGAACGCGTATTTCAAAAACTTAGCAAACAACTTCTCTTTCTTAAGTGTCTCCAATACCTCTTTCAGGTGCTCAACATGATCAGACTCGCTCTTTGAATAAATCAATATATCGTCGATGAAGACAATAACTGATTTATCCAACATTGGCCGACACACCCTATTTATCATGTCCATAAATGCTGCTGGAGCATTTGTTAGACCGAATGACATCACGAGGAACTCGTAGTGTCCATACCGCGTTTGGAAAGTTGTCTTAGGGATGTCTGCCTCCTTCACCTTCAATTGATGATAGCCTGATCTAAGATCTATTCGTGAGAACCAACTTGAACCTTTGCAGTTGGTCGAACAGATCATCAATCCTTGGCAAAGGATATCTATTCTTTACCGTAAGCTTATTCAACTCGCGATAGTCTATGCACATTCTCATTCTTCCATCCTTCTTCTTCACGAATAACACTGGTGCGCCCCATGGGGAAACACTTGGTCGAATAAAACCTTTTTCGAGGAGTTCTTGCAGTTGGGACATCAGTTCTTTCATTTCGGATGGCGCTAGACGGTAAGGAGCCTTTGCGACGGGCTGGGCTCCTAGTACTAAATCTATCTGAAATTCTATCTCTCGCTCCGGCGGCAACCCCGGAAGATCCTCAGGGAATACTTCTGGGTACTCGCGCACAATAGAAACATCTTTCATTTCTTTTGTCTGGGCCGTAGCATTGACAACATACGCCAGGTAGGCACCACATCCTCGCCTTAACAAACCCTCGGCTTTTATCATCGAAATGACATTAAGCCCAGAACTTTCCTTATCACCATAAACCGTCACCGCACTACCATCCAAGGACTTTAACCTTATTATCCTACTCTTACACACTATCTGAGCTTCATACTCAGACAACCAATCCATTCCCAAAACTACATCGAACCCTCCTAAGGTCATAACATACAAAGTAACAGGGAACTCATGTCCCTCTAACTCTATCTTACAGTCCTTAACCATTCTCATTATTTTAACCGAGGCGTCACTAGCGGTTTCTACTATAAAAGTTTCAGGCACTCGGCAACATTTCATTTTAGCTAATTTACTAAATGGCGTGGCTACGAAACTCTTGTTAGCACCTGAATCAAATAATACAGAAGCGGATATACCGTTTACTAAAAACGTACCTGTCACGACATCCGGGATCTGCTTGGCTTGCTCTTGAGTCAACATGTAGGCTCTAGTTCTTGGTCTAGGCTGATCGGCATCCTTCTTTTCACCTCCCCCAGCTTCACCGCCCATGCAAGTCCTCGCTAGGTGGCCTGTCTGACCGCATCTATAACACGCGGGCTTTGCATGGCAATCTTGAGCAAAATGCCCCACCTTCCCACACTTGTAACATGCATTTGACCCTAACCGGCATTCCCCACCATGGGATTTCCCACACTTATGGCACAAATCAGAACCAGTGCCCCATTTTCACTTGCCACCATGCAGCTTACCGCAAGTCTTGCACGACTTCTTTTCCCATACCTTCTGCTTCTTATCCTTGGAGTTCCATAACTGAGTACCGGGTCGTTTGACATGATTGACCCATTTCTTATCTTTCTTCTCTTCTCCCACAACCACGTCGTCCATAGCCAGGTCTTCATAAAACATCTCTGCGAGTTCGAAAGCAGAGTCAAAAGTAGCAGGTTTACTCGTCCTGACCAGTGTGTAGACTTTCTGTGGCAATCCCCTCACGTAACACTTGATCCTCTTAGCCTCAGTGTTAACCATGTCAGGCACTAGTCCAGACATTCGGTTGAACTCTGTGGTATACTCACGATGTGTCATCGTTCCAACTTTCAAGTTCAGAAACTTCATCTCCGCCCTCTCAACTTCGGCGTCAGCACATAACTTCTTCATAACCAGTTCTTTCAGATCCTCCCACCTCATAGCCTTGATTTCCTCTGGACTACTTCTTTGCTCAATCGATTCCCACCAATACATAGCCTCATCTTCAAACGACTAGGTGGCATAACCGACAGCTTGATCAGGACGACACTCGCTAATGCGGATAACCTTGTCCATAGTGGTTATCCATTGAAGATTAGCGATTGCATCACCCAACCCGGACAGCTTCGGCGGGTCGCACCCATTGAAGGACTTATAGTTGCATCCACCTCGGCCCCTCTTCCTATCATCAACTTTCACAAACCTTACCTCACTCGAAGCCTCTCTCTCTCCTTCATCATCTTTCCTACCGCCTCCTCCTGCTCCTTCAACTGTCTTTTCACGGCCTCCAGCAGACCCCTCTGGGTTCATGTTCTTCACTGCAGTGGCTACAGCTTGTTCAATAGCTGCTTGGATTAACAGATCGAGTTGAACCACTTCATTTTTTTTAGGGTTTCTTCCAGCTACGCTTCCTTCATCTACGGTGTTGGAAGTTGTTTCTACCGAAGGTCGTTGGACGCGACGAGGCCTGCCACGACGTCCGATGCGGCCTCCTGCTCCAACAACTGCCCTAGATCCAGCCATCGTATTCTGAAAGGGAAAACACAAACGTCATCACTTAAGGAACTATTTAGTACAAGGATAGTAAGGCTAACAGGTAATAACAGTGGCTAGCTGTGATTAGTTGATCACGTTACTTTCTGTATCCTATACACTTCCCTTTATGAGTCTATTTGTGTTAGTTCTACTCTAAACAGTTAATCAATCAAACAATCAATTACTCCTATCTCTAACATTCACATATCCTTTCTTTAGCAATTAAGCTAACATTAACATACATATTTAACCATACACTTTACCGTTACTGGGCTTGCTTGAGTGACACATGGCTATCTTGGACAGGCATCTTCTTTCTTTTCTTTCTTAAATCTCATTCTCTGTTCGAGTCTAAGCATGTAGGATGCTTAAATCTCTCTAACTTTGCTCTGATACCAACTTGTAAGGCCCCGTTGCCGGTGCCTCACATTTGGACGTTGGATTTACTCATCAACATAGTTCTAATCAATGGATTTAATAAAAACATACGCGGAATATTAAAACTTTCACAACATTACAATAATAAGTCATAACATGTCTTAAAACATTCATCGTGTCCTTCAAAATCAAAACATAACATAACAAGTCTTCAGATGCTAGACTCTTATTCTTCTGCCATGTGCCCCGCTCAAGCCAGCTGCCTCATTCTACTCACCTGCGTGCATACTAAAAGTCAGCTACGCTGAGTGAGTTCTAGTTAATCAGGTAACATATAATACGTCCTTACACATTCATATATACGCACCCGAAGGTACATATACTACCATAGTTCTTTACCTTCCTTCGTACGTTCATACTATCATACCTTCCTTCTTTCCTTTCATACATACACATATACATATACCTCATCCTAAAACATTCGCAGATATTATTAGGGTCTGTTCCCTACATTCGCGGATATTATTAGGGTCCGTTCCCTACATTCGCGGATATTATTAGAGTCTGTACCCTACATTCGCGGATATTATTAGGGTCCGTTCCCTTCATTCACGGATACTATTAGGGTTCGTTCCGCAATATATCAATCATATCTTTAAACTATCCCTTGACGGTACATGCAATATCCGAAGATCGTTCATGCATCATCAAGCATTCATTCATACATAAATCATATAAGATATACACTAACCATTTCAGGTAAGTGTATTAACAAATCACATCGAGTATGCACACAGCCCCGAAAACATAACAAGGAAGTGGGGCTAGAAACTCACCTGAATGCGGTTACGTTCACCGTTTATAGTTATTCCTTTCTTGAGCTGTGCACGGCTAACTGTATAATAATTACATGTATCAATTAACTATTACCACCCATAACGTATTTATATCTTTAATTATTACCCTCAACGAATGGGGGTCCGGGGGAAGCGCCCCTGGCAGCGGGGTCTAGGGGCGGCAGCCCCTAGCAGGGTCCAAGGGGCAGAGCCCCTGGCTGGGGTCGAGCTGTCTTACCACATTTTCCATTAGGATTTTAATTTATTATTTAATTTGCTATCTCCTTCGCCATAACGAATTAAGCCTAATTCGTTAGCTAATTCGTTACTTTCATAATCTAGTTCGTTAACTGATTCGTCATCTAATCATCATCTGGTTCATCCTCTGATTCGTTAACTTATCATAACGAATTGGGCAGGTAACGAATCACTTGATTCGTTATCATTCCATGGCGAACTAGTGGGTAACGAATCACTTGATTCGTCATCTTAGCATAACGAACTGGGTGATCTAATTCGTTATTTTGTCTTAACGAATGGTTGAGCTAATTCGCTATCTGGACATAACGAATTGCACCATTCTTAGCGAATCATCCCTGTTCTTATCCAGACTTTGACTTAGGGTCAAAGTCAAAATTGCCAAGAACACAGAATAGTCAACATTCATCAGATCTGCAATTAAACCCTCGTTTCTTAACCAAATATCACGATTTAGGTATCAATGGATTCGGAATTACAGCGCCTTCAAACCCTAACCATCAAATCGGCCAAACATCAATGTTTAAGGGGTGCGATTAAGGAATATAGGTTATGGGTTCTTTTAGGTTATCGATTAACATATCAAACATTAATGGATTTCAGTATTACTTGTTGTGTTTGATTCGTTTTCAACATACAAAAACAGATTTGTGCTTTCCCAAACCAATCCGAACTTAAATGAACGATTTCTAGTTATAAACGTACCTTAAACGAATCGAACTACGAACACGTTTAAGCCTTGACGTTGTTTTGGTTCTTCACGACGATCTAGCACCAACGGGATCAGGTTTCCGCCTTCGAATCTTGGCTCGGGTTATAGGATAGTGTTTGTGTGTGTTTTCCAAGGTGTAGGCTATGGTGTAGAGAATGGATAAAAATGGAAAGGTTTAGTGTTTAAGGGGTATTTATATTCCCTTAAGCCCATGGACCTAAGGCCCATTCCATTTCTTATTTCATCATCTAAAGTCCAAGCCTACCTTCTATTAGTTTATTTATTAAAACCGACACACGACACTTCATCGAATAAACAAAATTCCATTTATTTATTGTAATCAAAAGTAGGATGTTAGAAAAATGAGGCGTCAAACTCCAATAATTGGCTACAAATCAACAGAACTCACAAAAGGAAATACCTTGAATTTGCTTTTGAATGATTTACCCACTTGATTTGACCAAAAACTGCAACGAAATTTAACAAATGAACTAGTCATATATTTATAGTAACCTAGATGCCTTGGTCTTCAAGTCATCCGCCATTGAGGTTGATTAAAGGGACATGTATGTGAAGTATAACATCAATGATGAACTAACACTTGCATGTAACACCCAACTCAATTAAGTCATTGTCAAAACTTTAAGTTTGATTAAAGTTTAGACCATTGTTTTCCCAACACTTTCGATTTCGATTGAAGATATTGGAGCATAATTGGTTAATAATCGTTTCGTTTATGCTTTCTTCTGGATTATTGTGTGTTTCAAACTTGTTACCTATTATTTAGCTTATGTTTTCTTCTTTAATTAGTTAAAGACCATGAGTAGATACATATCATATGGTTAAATATTGACTATTTCTAAGTTTTAATTGATTACATGACATATTATAATTGAAAAGCTTAGTATAAGTATAATATTTGGTGTGATTGACTTATGTTTTCATGTCATTATTGCATATCGATTCCTTATTTGACTTTGCTTGGTTGTTTTGTGTCATTCGGTAAGGTTGTGTGTTTTGGTCATCAACTTGGATTATTTTTATCAGTTTGCGGTCTAGCTAGCCATAGGAATCATGTTTGTAGTAGTAAACGTCAGTGGTTTGAACTCCTTTGCGATTAAAAGGTAATAGGGAGTCGGTTTGTCTTATGTCTTTATTCGGTTAGGTTAAAAGTGCATAAATATATTTTTTCTTTGTTGTACAAAGATTATGCAAATTTATGTCGTGAATCAGTTTTACAGAGTTACCCCTTTTTGCTTAGAGTTTCTAGTAATAGCTTCACATGGGTTATGTGTTGTTGAGACTGAGAGGTGACACGCCATTATGGTACGTTAGTGATCTTTATCATGATGTTTTTATTCGATCTTTCAAGTCTGTTGAGGTGAATTAGTGAGATTGAATGGTGATCTAACGAGCCTGAATGTACCCTAGTTGGCCATCTTTAGATTCTAGTGTCGTGTGATTGATTAATCCAGAGGGTAGCTAACTACCAATTGGATTCCTAGCCTTGGTAGTCATTTCCCAATTCTTGAAATATTCTCGTTTCAATTTCTCTTTAGTCGAGATCCTACTTAATTTCCCTCATTTAGCTATTTGTTTTATGTGACTATTCTATAAAGTCATTGCTAAAATAAGGCTAGTTTTTTCTAGAGGTTTAGTATTATTTTATGTGTTGGTGTCCACGAATTCGATATCCAGACTCGTTAGACTATGTTATTACTGGTGTTTTTTTCCGTTGTCTGAAGCGTTGTTTGGTGATCTTTATTTTATATTTTCGCACATCAAGTTTCTTGAATTGTTGTTTTAGATGGTTTTGAGAATGACCCAAATTTTGGATCTAGCCTACTCGTTCGTTTATTTTTTTATTGTTACTTGCTTATTTCGTATAGTTTAGTTTGCCTTTATTTTTATTTGTTCCTTTGTTTAAGTTGCGGATAGTTTAAATTTTTTTTTTTAACTTTAATTTGGTTAGTTTATGCGCTACACTCGTTCGTCTATACCACCCAGATTTGTTTCTATCATTGAGCCCGGGCAAGAGTTTCATCAGAGACCGCGAGACCTTTCATGCTAGATTTCTTCATTTCTTAGATTGATATGGGAAACTAAGAACCTATGAGGAGAGTTAAAGCCAATTATGGCAAGCTAACCACGATTAACAACAGATCCATCATTTCCAGGATCAAGTTCAGAAACCAAAGTAGACAGATACCTTTGCACTTATTAAATTTATTCGTAATTTTGTTCAATTCCATGAGTTGCAAGATGAGGACCCGAACAACCATCTTTCACTCTTTCTGAGTATGTTTGATACATTTCGTAACAATTAAAATTGTGTGGACGCCATCCAGTTGTGTCTTATCCCATTCTTTACTGCGAATAGCTCCTATCGTTGGCTACCCACAGATTCGATGAACAATGGAATCACATGCGTAGGATTTTCTTGACCAAGTAGTTTCGTCCTTCTAAAACTGCTCGTTTGAGCAACATTAATCACGCTCTTTGTTAAGAAGAGAATGATTCTTCATATGAGGCATAAGGGTGCTTCAATGATCTGCTCTATAGGTGTCCACATTAGAGGATGGAGGATTGGGTTTTAATCCAGAAATTATTTGTTGGGGTTTCGTTGGCGACTACATAAATGTTGAATCATACTATTGGAGGGAATTCACTCAAGTCTAAGAATTGCAAGGAGTGTTTCAACATGGTTGTGGATTTTCCCAGAGGCTAGAGATACATCTTCCTCTAAGGTAGGTACTCACTAGATTGATTCAAGTACTGATACAATCTTTCGATTGTAAGGAGGGAATTGGCTCAAGTCTAAGGATCATAAGGAGTGATTCGACATGGTTATGGATCTTACCCAGAGTCTAGAGGTACATCTTCCTCTATGAGAGGTTTTCACTAGATCGATTCAAGTACTGATACAATCGGAAGAGAAATTAGAGAGAAGGGTTTCAACCAAATCAAGCGTATCTCGTTTATTCAGTTAAATCGTTATAAGTACACCCTAACGACCAACTAACCAATTACCAATCGATCATAAACTATCTAGCAATTACAGTTCAAACCTTGAGCTATTCTTAACTTTCTATTTATTACAAGTTCACTAACTGCACACCTTTACTTCATAACAAAATATCCCCGTTAAAAAAATCTTGACCTCAAGAATTGAAGTGATGGAACCTGAGTTTGAAATCTTCATAGTCTTCCCATGTAACCTTTGTTAACGGTAACTCTTGCCAATGAACAAGAATACGCATTCCAACTTGGTGACCCTTCTAAACAAGTTTTCGATCCAAAATAGCTTGTGGCAACAAGGTAAACCGAGGTCCAGTTGGAATTGGAATAATTAAAAAGGATACTATGTGCAACTTTAATAAAGAAACATGAAAGGTTGGAGAATCTGTGATTCATATGGTAAGCCTAATTTGTAAGATACTGCTCCAATATTTTCCACTATTAAGTAGGGGCCCAAATATGTGGTTCTTTTTTTCTTGAGAGACATTTGAACATTAGCCTGCAATTTAACATAGACTTAGTCCCTTGGTTGAATACTTCGTTCAGATCTTTGTTTATAAACTATTTCATCATGTTTCTTGCTTAAGCTAAATTGGACTTCAGTATACCCAACTTAACCGCCCTTATTTTAAAACAATCCTAAATAGAATCTAGTTTTGAATCATTAGGTATGTAGGGAATGTGTATAGAGGTAGGATACCATATAAAGTCTCAAAAGTAGACATGCCAATATTAGAATACGTAGTGGTATTGTACCATCATTTCTCTTGGGTAAGCACTTACACCATTGAGATGGATAATCCATTATCATACATATCAGACTGAGGATGATAAAAAGCAAATGAAAAGGCCAACTGTGTATGCCTTGTAACTTCATGAAATCCCTCCAAAAGTGGGTCAAAAATATAGGATCTCAGTCAGATACTATACTGGTAGGGCAACCATGTAGTTTAAACAATATGTTAAAGAAAACTTGTGCCACTTGAACTGCATTGAAGGGATGAGACACACCAATAAAATGGCCATATTTGGTAAACCGATCAACAGTTACCAATATAACATCTTTACCATTAGATTTAGGCAACCCACTGATGAAGTCCATAGAAATATCATAGATAACTAATTTAGGATCTAGTAAAGGTTGAAAGAGACTCGGGGCTTGCTACTCTCTCATAGTTGGCCCTATGACATGTACAACCCCTAACCCAATCTCTAAGGTCATTAGCACTTTTTTCCAATTACAAAATCTCTTTAGTTTTTGTAAAGTTGGGAAATACCTAGAGTGCCCTCCCGTAGGTGAAGAGTGGCATATCTGTAAGATGTCTTCTTTAAGTTGATGGCAATTCCCAATCATTACCTTATTTTTTTCTTTTAAGTACAATACCAGAACTAAAAGTTTTAGCTGAAGACTGATGTTGTAGCCTATGTAACAATTCTTGCAATTTAGGATTGTTAGCCCAACTTAATTTATTCTTGGCTATAAGCAAGGTTCAATTGAACTCAGACCATCTAAAATAAGGCTACGCCTTCAAATCTGGAAAGGCCATCAGCCACCAAATTTTCCACTCCTTGTTTATAGAATATTTCATAATCATAGCCAAACCATTTAGCTAACAACTTTTTTTGTGAAAGAGTTTAACCTTCTACTTCGGTAAATATTTGAGGCTTTTCTGAGCATTTTTAATGACGAAATGTTTTGACAATAAGATAATGGTGCCAGTGTTTAACAACCATTAATATTTCTAAGATCTCTTGCTCATAAACTAACATTGCGTTCTGTTTTACTGATATGCCCCTACTAATAAATGCCAAAGGATGCCCATCTTGCATTAGTATAACTCCCAAGCCCTTTGAAGAAGCATCTGTTTCTATTATGAATACCTTGGTAAGTCAGGTAATGCAAGCACGGGAGCAATGATAAGAGCCTACTTGAGTTGGTCAAAAGCATATTGAGCCTCATCATTCCACTTAAAAGCATCTCTTTTTAAGAGATTAGTTAACGGTCTAGCCATACCACCAAAATATTTAATGAATCTTCTGTAGTAGCCCACTAACCCAAAGAATCCCCTCAACTCTATAGTTGTAGTGGGTTGTGGTCAAGTCTTAATGGATTCTATTTTAGTTAGATCAGTACTAACCCTTTCCCTGGTAATAACTTGACCTTGATATCCCACGTGTGCCCCTGAAAATGTGCATTTGGACCTTTTGGCTAATAAGGAATCAAAAAGGAAAAAGTTGTATGACTGCTTCTAAATTCATTAAGTGTTGAGCCATAGAAGAACTATAGACAAAAATATCATCAAAGATAACCTAGGAACATTTCCTGAGTAATGATTTAAAGGTCATGTTCATTAGGGCTTAAAAAGTAGCAGGAGCGTTAGTTAGAACAAAAGGTAATACCAAAAATTCAAAGTGGCCTTGATGGGTTCTAAAGGTCGTTTTGTACACATCTGATTCATGCATTCTCACTTGATGGTACCCCAATCTTAGGTCTAGCTTAGAGAAAACTGTTGCACCTCCTAATCATCCAACAACTCATCTATTAATGGAATAGGGAAGCTATTTTTGATGGTAGCCTCATTTAACTTCCTATAATCCACGCACATACGCCATGAACCATCTTTTTTCTTAAATTACAACATGAGTTGAAAAAGAACTTGTACTTTCTCTAACAATGCTCATATCTAACAAGCCGTTTTCTTTAATGTCTTTTTAGATGGCAGGATATCTATAGGGTTTTTGCGCCACAACACGTTTTTGAGCCACAACACTAACGCCATCTTTTAAGATAATCCGATGGTCACACTTCCTCTTAGGAGGCAAAGAAGAAGGAATTGCAAATATCTTGTCATACTTCTGCAATAAAGTTTCAACTTTCAAGTGTAGTGCTTGACACAGACTCTTGCACCATTGGAACATGGGCGTGAATATCATCGGTAGCTGATGATAAAGGTTGAATACTAAACAATTGACCATGATCTATTTATTGCAGGATTTCCCAAAAAACCCGCAACTTCTCACCATTTTAATTGGAACATGGACATAAATTGATCCCTCTGTCTCTAGCTCATTTTAATTCAAAAAATTATTGTTTAACTTTGAATTTCATTGTTAATTCCTAAAAATTCCAAGTGATGTCATCCACACTTTGTAGCCATTGTGTTCTTGAAACCATATCATAACTGGTCAAAGGAATGTGCAACAAATCTGCTTTGAAACAGTTCCCTTGCGTCATCCATTGTACATTCTCACAAACTTTAGTGCAATTCATAACAGTGCCATCAACTATAATGATATTCATGGACTCCATCGCTTTTGTAGGACACTTCATCTTACATACAATCTTTTCATCTATAAAATTGTGAGTGGACCAGAGTCTGATAAGATGTTCAAAGGTCTGTACCAATGGCTCCAGTAACCTTCATAGTAGAATAAGAGGCTACACCCAAAAATGCATTTAATGAAATCTGAGGATCCAAACTTTCATTGAGAACTTGATCAAGTATCTCCTCACCATCATCTTCCCACACCTCAATAGAGTATAATTTATTATTCTTACATTCGTGGGATGGAGAAAACTTCTCGTTGCATCCAAAACAACCCACTTGGCCCTTCTATCAGCTATCTCTTTTGTTGATAAATTTCTTGTAAAAGTGTTTCCATGATTAATTGGTGGTGATGGTAACACAAGAATATTGGATGATGACAATGGAGTAGGGTTGGAGATAGATTTAGAATAAAGTGGTTTATAATTGGTTTAGATGAATGTGTATGTAACAATTTAAAGCAAGTTACTTGGTCTTATAAGTTTAGAGGGTTTCGAACTTCTGGGTTAAGGGCATTAAGGAATAGGATAACAATACACTCATCACATATAGACACCCTTGTTAGTTCCAAGGCAAAATCTGGACATAAATTTTGGAGTAAACTGGTTTATTTAATTGATGTCATTGTTGTCATGGCATTTAATCACTGACTAAGGTAACTAATGTATAAATGAATCCTTTATATTCATTCCATGACATACCTTCAATAGAAACCCCTCTTTTTTTCAAAAAAGATTTATGTCATGATAGTGGAAAAAATATTTACACAACGGAACCATTTATCCACATTTGTGCCATTGAATTTTAGAAATTCAATCTTTGTTAGGAGATTAAAGCTTCCCATATTGTACCTATGATCTCATGTATCAAGATTATGATTGTACTGATTGTGTTGATGAGTAGCCCCCCTGTTCCATTCGATTTGGAATGATTTATACCTATAGCTTGCAAATTCCGGATGATTGCTGCCATTTGTGCTGACAATTGCAATGGTGTTTTTCACTGAATCGATCTCCATATTCATGTTCATCTTGATTTTTTCCAATTGATTCAAATTCATGGCAGTTGTTGTTTCTAGTCGATGTAATACAACTTTGTGATCTGTAATTTGTTGTTTGAGCGATTGATTTCGAGTCGCCATTGTTTAATTGAATTGACATTTGAAAAAACTGATTGAACGATGATCAACTGAGAAATTTAAACGAAATCGGACGGAAATTGATTGAAACTGACATGAAATTGACTGAAACAATGATCAATTCCAAGAAATCGAAACGAAATTGAGTAAAATTGGTGAATTAGGGTTCACAAAATTGGGGAAAATTGAGTGAATTAGGGTTCACGATCAAGAGAGTCCAAGGATGAACGGTTCTGATACCACTTGATATAATTAAAAGGTAATTCAGAGAGACGGGATTCAACCAAATCAAGCGTATCTCGTTTAATTCAATTAATTCGTTATAAGTACAAGCTAACGACCAACTAACCAGTTACAACTCGATCCCGAACTATCTAACAATTACAATTCAAACCATGTGCTTTTCTTAATTTTCTGTTCATTACAAGTTCAGTGGCTACACACTTTTAGTTCAGAACAAATACTTATATGGTTGCCCATGTCCAGAGTTGACAAAGATGGTGAAGAACCTGCAGACACAGAGTGATGCCAAGTGCAACTTATATAGAGGTGGCCATTGTAACACTCGGCAAAAATTATCACTAATGTAACCATGATTAGCATCATAATATCGTTTTTATGAATAAAATCTTCCTTTATTAAGGCTCAGTATCTTGCAAAGTCAACAAAAAGTCCAAAATTTGACACATATAAAGCATGACGTGTAATAACCTCGGGCAGCGGGCCAGAAAGTAAATAAATCATTAATATGATTAAACGACTCCAAAAATTAAAAATATATGTTAACACATTGGAGAAAATGTATATAACTTAGGAAGGTTCGAATCACGAAAACTAAGGAATAAGTAAGCAAAAGTCAGTACAGGACCCAGAAGAGACCCGACACAAACTATTTTCAGAAAAATAGTTTCGATAGTCCATACTGTCAGGAATTTGATTTCGTTCAAAGTATGACAAAAATTATTAAAAACCGGACCTGGTAATTATCTAAAACTCACAATACGTTAAATCGATTAAACAAGATTAGTTATATTATAACCAACCTTTCATTTCCTACCCCCACCCCCACCCCTCTTGGCCGTCCCCCATGCCACATCACCACCACCTCCTTTCCTTTCAATCCCTAGCCACCAACTCATTCCACCAATGATTGCATCTTCCGGAACCTTGTTGTGCTGTAAGTAATCTAGCTAATCCACCTTAACACTCTAACCCATTACGCACCTAAGCTATTCCCTCTCCTTTTTCTCTATAAACTCATGACACGCACACACACACATTCATCACACACAAATTCAAATCTCTAAATCACAAACAGATACTTACAATCAAGCCTTAATCAAGAACAATGAAGATTATCATCTAGGAAGAAGATTAGGAAGAAGGATCATCACATTCACACTCATAACATTCTCATCTTCATCTTGAGATCTTCAAGAGCACAACTAAGTGATGTTATGAGTTGATATCTAGGATTAAACATGTAGATTATGTATTCTTGAGTTGAGATTTAGCTTGAAAGTTTGAAATTATGAATGTTGGTGTGTGTGTGAGCCGTATATATGTATGTATGTATATATAAGAGGAAGGATTGAATCCACTTACACATGCATATATTCATCTTGAAGATCATACATTAATTGATAAGATTGATTAGGAGCATTATGGGAATACTTTATATTTAGGTATAATCAAAGATGAAACTGATGTTTGAATTTGATGTTCGGATGAATGTTGTTAGCAATTTATCATTAGGATTGATGATATAGACATGAATCATTGAATTGTTAATATTAAAGATGAATATAGCAAGAACTTGTTTATAGTTGTAATTTGGGGATTTTTGGATTTCTTGAATTAATTGATGATTTTGGTGGATTAATGAATTATGAAAGTGATATGGATTAATGTTATTGAATATTGAATAGGGTATATACTAGTAAATTCATAAAACCATTAGTTAATACTTGAAGATTGTTAAATTTATTAGATTGTCAATTAAGGAAACTTTGTTGAATGAAAAGTTGAATCTTTGATTTTGATATGAATACTTGGCATAAATGTGTTTGATATATAATAAATTGCATAATTGGATTAAGATACGATGCATTGTTGAAGTATAGATTGGTTTAACATATTGATCAAATTGTCAATTACTTACTAGAAATTGAAACTTTGTTGCTTAATTGATTGAAAGATCAAAACTTAAATAGAACATTAGGGTGAATGAAACTATATCAAACTAGCTGAATGAGATAAACCTAGATTCATACTTAATCATTATTGAAAGATTGAATTAGATATAATTATCAAAAACTAAAAGTTACTGATGTGCAAAACGCGGTTTATAAAAACTTAACCTAACCTGTACACTCTAGTTTAAAATTTATAAATCTAGACTATCCTAATGTTAGACCACTAGACACCCAACTGTACCTATCAATTGTAGTAAAGCCTAATGAAGTCCGGATATCGAACCCAAAGGACACTAGCGACACCTAAACTAGACTATGACTAATTACTTAAATAAATTGATTTAATTGATTTTTGTCTTTTTTATTAATTAAACTAATAATACTTAACTACTTAAAATTAACTAAATATAAAACTATAAAAATCAGGTTTTACTAATATGCGAGAAACGACTACCTAGCTAATGGAATCCTACGATTTAAATTAATAGGTAACGAACTTGACTTGGTTGAAAAACAATATCTTAAAAAAATATGACATTAAAGACCACTAAAGTACGCTAGATCGCCTCCTGGTCTCACCAACGAGACCCTAGAACTCTAATTACATGTGAAGCTCAACTGTTAAAGGGTTGGATCACCTCCCGGTCTCACCTTACCTAATAATACTATAGTACCCCAAAATCCAAATCACATCCTGGTCTCTTCGAATACAATATATATTAATATAAGGGGGTATTAATAATTAATTTGAACAAAACTTGTATCTCAATAATCTAAGGGACCGTGCAATTATTACCCAAAGCCACAAAAGACAAAGATGAAACAACACTAAATTGCCTCCCGACCTCTCTAGTGATAGAACAACAAAACCTAATAAGTTTTCAATAATTATTCCTAGGATTATTTCGACCATAAATCGCAAACAAGTTGAAAACACAAAGTAGACAACCTAATCATGCGTCTAACAATCACCTAAAAATTATTAAACACAAGTGGAATAATTATTAAAATAATAAACTAGATTTATTACTCAACCATATCATGACCAAACCAATTAAAAACCTTTACCATTGTGACACTCGTCAATTTCAGGTTAACTTTGTTAATCCAAACTCCGTTAATTCAAACTCAAGATCACACGAACTGTGTCATTCCAGTTAACACATATCTCATTACATTTATTTAGGGTTTAAATGACGCATGAAAATCATTACACAAGTAATCGGAAGTTCACCGAAACACACACGAGTCGACTCAAACCGTTAGTGAACAAACAATAAATATTATAAAAATGTACTTGATATAATTATGTGTTACGTTTATATGTTTAAATGTGTGCTTGTATGCATGTCATCATATTATGGAGGAGATTGATGTTTTATGCTAGAATTATATAAAATAGAAGTTGAGGGTGCTAAGTGTAACATGTATATTAAGTAATAATATATATACATATTATTAACCATAAACCCTAACTCCCTCTCCCTCTCTCTCCCTTTGTGCGATGGCAGTCCCACCCCCTCCCCTCTCCCTTGATCGATCAACAACACACCACAAACACATACATACAATCCATCTTGCAAGCTTGTTGAAGGTTTTAGGTGCTAACTAGGTAAACCAAACACTATGTCTAATCTATTCTATGAATATTTGCATCATTAAACATATTAATCATAAACCCTAAATGCTAAGTATATTGATAATTGATTGAGTTATGGTTATATGCATGATTGTTAGTTTATAGGTTAAAAGTTTGTTGAGTTTTTGATGAAAACTGATGCTGGACAGATTCATAATTATGTGTTAAAACGACTGTAACTTGATGATAATGATGTGTTATGAAGTGATTATTGATTCTATGATGTAGCAGGTTGAGTCTAGTTTCTTAAGGGTCTGAGTTTGTAATTTTTGGACGTGTGAAAGTTAGTATTTATTAACTTACAAATCTGTTGTGCGAGTCTGTTTCGAGAAGCCTGTTTGTAGGCTGTTTTGTAATTAATGTATCTCACAAACGACAAAACCAATTGAGTTTATTCCACTTCTGGAAGTTAATAATTTGAGTGATAAATCCAACCCAATTGGCCCTGTATTAATTGGATTAGCCATGTAATGGTAATAGCAAATAACGTTTGGTTGCGCATGATAATGACTGTTGTGTTCTTACTGTGTTGTTTTGATCATTGTGAGAAAACCGTATGTAGTAAAAATATAATAAAAATATTTATAGAAACCAAACTAACATGTTCTTCTGTGATGAGTTTTGTTGATTTTATTTACATCTTATGATTTATGAAATAGAGAAATCTTGACGTATTAAAATCTGTCTTGGTAACTTAGCTGCTGTATTCCTTGAGTTAACATGAAAAGTGAATAATTGATCGATATTTGCTATGTGTTTGACATATTTGCCCTTATGGGAGATAATTTATTGGTAATGTAACCTAGTAACATTTAACACTATATCTGTTCACACATGTAACTTATCACCAACGTGTTTGTCGAGTCGCACTTATTTCACAAACGAAACACGAAAGCATCTCATGCATAACTTTTATGTGTCGAGTCTAGAGACTCACTCGTAGTTCAAACAGTTAGAAATCTCATTCTTGTTTTTAGAGCACTAGTGAGAAATTCTGTGACGCGCGCTTTTCTCGGATCTTTTTGTTAACTTCGCAAACAGTGAGTTTCATGGCCCCTTTTACTCTTTTAACGCGTTTATTAGGGGGAGATAACATACTCCAACGATTTAGGTTTTGTTACTCATTGTATATCACTTGTAAGGCTAAGTGGCAACAAACCAACTAAGTCCTTCTGAACATCGAACCGGTTAATATTTGGATAATAGCGAGTCACCTTTGAGTAGTACTACTTTGTTTGACAAACCCCACCCAACTCTGAACTTGACTGTAGGTCGAGTTGGTGTAATTTTGGCTAACACATTACTATGGTCATGGTTGACATGGTGGCAAGGAAATCGTATAAACAGTCAGCTTTGGTGTCGAAAACTTAGTAATACATGCTTGATAGGTTAGCTACCTATTGATATATAATTGACATAACACTATCTGGTAACGCTAAAACGCAACACTTAATTTATGTAAACCTGTGAACTCACCAACCCTGTGTTGACACTTTTAGTATGTTTATCTCAGGTAGCCGAGGCGGGCGAGCGGTATTGGACATGCATTCTCTGAACACCATTGTTTTAAACTTCTTATAAACTTTATCATGACAACTGTTGCTTTAAGTCGTCCTGTGTGGCGCAACAATTTTGCTTTACAATTTACGCTTCCGCATTTTTACTTAAGACTTGTTTGTCTTGGTTGTTTTTGAAAACGTTAAATATGGTTTTTGATATAACTAATGATTCCGATCCTGTTAGTTCACACCCTCTGACGGTAAAAATCCGTTAGTGGATTTTGAGGGTGTGACAGATTGGTATCAGAGCCATTGGTTATAGCGAACTAGAATTGCATTCATACTAGACTATAACCACAACGACCCATTAGTTATGATCTTACGCACTGCATACAAGTATATATATATATATATGATATATATTTGACTTTTCACGTTCTTTATTTCTTTTATTCACTCATACGCGCGTAAACCATACACGACTTATCCTGTTGTGATGTCAACGCCATCATCATCATAATCCGACCCGGTGCCCCACGCCCCAGGAAAGGAACCGCAACTTCCCAACCCATCACCACCTCGAGCAGTCCCAACACTAGCAGCCCCTGCACCGAAGAGGCAACGCCCTTTTGGAGACGTGTACGGGGACAATGATAACTAGACTTGGTACCCAAACCGTGAGCAAATTCCACCACTGCCTCTCCTGGGCTGTTCTATGTCCTTCCACTACCACCACTAACCCAACCAATGGAGCGCGTTTTTGCAGCTCTCACCTCCTGTTTGGATCATGAAGTTGGCATTATGCACTCAACGAGAGCGAATGTTACTGGATTGATAAGGGATAGAGAAGAGGCTAGGAAGAGAATTTCCTACCTGACTGAAGCCATGAAGTAAGTTCAGGATGCTCATGTTCAGCTAATGAAGCTAGTGATCAAGATGCAATCAGAGATGTTAGACTTGCAGGAAGAAGTTGGAGATGCAAGAGGTCATGCAACGGTAGCTCTAGCTCGTTGCGCGACACTAGAGACACAAATTGCTCCGAACGCAGTAGAACCGGAGGCCAAGCCGGAGTCTGTACTTTCAAGAATTACCTGGACTGGAAACCCAATTCATTTAAAGGCACTGAGGGAGCCATAGGTTTCTTGCGTTAGGTCGAGAAGGCGGAGTCAGCCTTTGAGATGTGAAACTGTCTACCAGCCAGCAGGGTCAAGTTTGCTGCTGGAACACGGCAAGATTCAGGCCTTACCTAGTAGAATTATAGTGTGCAGATTCTTGGTTTGGAATTGGCGAATGATATGAATTGGGAGGAACTCAAGAATATGATGCGGGAAGAGTATTGTCCTAGAGAGGAGATCTCAAAGCTGGAGTCAGAATTTTGGGCTTTGAAGATGGTGGGCTCTGAAAAATTGAAGCCTACACCACCAGTTCTCATGAACTGGCAGTGATGTGCCCGCGGATGGTAGACCCGCCAAGTAAAAGGATTGAGATGTATATTGATGGTTTGATACCCCAGATTTAGGGTATGGTGACGTCTTCCAAACCGACCACTATTCAGCAAGTGATCCGAATAGCCTACAAGCTGACGGATCAAGAAGTAGCACAAGGTGCGTTACCACCTAGAGGTTCCACCTTTAAAACCCTTGACAACTCGAGCAATGAAAACTACAACAACTCTAGGAATGGAAAGAGGAAGTTTGACAACACAAGGTCCTCATCATCGAACCCCCCACAACAACACCACCGTAAACCTGAACTCACTCGAACTTCAACAATCAGAGTTTCAACAACAACAACGGTGGCAGACAGGGTTCGAGTAACTATGCTGGAAACTACCCGAAGTCTAAAAAGTGCAACTATCACCATGCTGGCCCATGCGATCATATCAAGTGTCTGCGATGCGGTAAGTTGGGTCATCAGGGCAAGGACTGTAGAGGCGAACTCGCGGGTAAGGGCGCACCTAAACAGCCTGCAACCACAAAAGGGTGCTTTGAGTGTGGCCGGAAGGGTCATTTCAGGAAGGATCGTCCTAAACTGAAACAAAATGAGGGCAACAGAGACAATAGCAGTAACGGAGGCGGTACTAAGGGTAGAGCGTTTGTCAATGGATCGGGCCAGGCCCGCAGTGATCCAAACGTGGTTACCAGCAAGTTTCCTTTAAACGAATGTTTTGCTTCTATTTTGTTTGACACTGGAGCTGATAGGAGTTTTGTGTCGATAGCCTTTAGTAAACTCTTAGACTTAACTCCAACTCCGTTAGATGCTAAGTTTCCTGTTGAATTAGCTGACGGTAAGTCTATAGAAACAACTCATGAACTAGCGGGATGTAAATTAAAACTGTTGGGTCATACCTTTGATATCGACCTCGTACCCTTTACAGTTGGTAGTTTCGACGTTGTTGTCGGCAGGGACTGGCTATCCGAGAATAGAGCTGAGATTATATGCCACGACAAGATTGTTCATATCACTACCCCTTCCGGAAAAATCATCTCAATACAGGGCGAGAAGAGCGGCATAACCACCAGCATCATCACCCTCATGAAGGCGCAGAAATATTTACGAAAGGGTCATCCGAAGATTTTAGCTCATGTTATTGAGAAACCCGCGGAGGATAAGGGGATCGAAGACATACCGATTGTGCGAGAATTTTCCGAAGTCTTCCCGGAAGATTTTCCAGGACTCGCACCCATTCGACAAGTCGAGTTCCAAATCGACTTAGCCCCCGGTGTTGCACCCATAGCACGAGCCCCGTATCGGCTCGCACTGGCGAAGCTTAAGGACTTGTCTACTCAGTTACAGGACTTGTTGGATAAATGTTTCATCCGACCCAACCATCACCATGGGGAGCCCCTATCCTATTTGTTCGAAAGAAAGACGAGACTTTCCGCATGTGCATCGACTACTGGGAGTTGAACAAGGTGACGGTCAAGAACCATTATCCCCTACCCCGAATTGATGATCTTTTCGACCAGCTTTAAGGATCGAGTTACTACTCGAAAATCAATCTGAGATCTAGTTACCAACAATTAAGAGTGCGCGAAGAAGACATTTCGAAGACGGCAATCAGAACTCGATACGGGCACTATGAGTTTTCAGTTATTCCTTTTGGCTTAACCAATTGTAACGATTCCGACGAAACCAGGTATACCCTAACCGGTAGACAATAGTTACGTTATATTTAATGTCGGGTACATGAATTACCATAGTAATTATACGAGAATACATGGTTCACTGTATTGATTGTACGTGAATATATAATTCATCGTATTGAATATGCGATTAATCGATCGATAGTTATTGAAATCCGAATGAATCGAGGATTACATAATAGACGAGATATATGATATTTAGTGATGTTTACGGAGTATTAAAGCTTCGGGATAAGTGAATTAGAGCACAGAAAAAGATTTTTCGATTTAATGGTACGTCGGTACGTTAAACGAAACCTTCAATACCAAACCGAGCAAGAGACGGTCGATCAAGCCGAAAAAGATGCGCAATTATTAATAATATGATGTGTTATGTTAATAAATGTCATGGTTTAAGTTTTTAAAGTTTTTAAATCGGTTTTATATAAATTTCATTTTTAAGCCAAAAACGACCGTTTTAGCCTCGTTTTAAGCTAAATTAAACATTTAACCGAAAAACGAACTGAACCAGATTATCCAAAACGTTATCCGGATTTCCGAAATCCAAATGAGTGGCTAGAAATAGAAAGGTGGGTCCCACCCCACCTCCCCCTTATTTCCGATCGGCATTGGGGTTTATACCCCTTGCCTTTTGTTATTTTTTTTTAAACAACCATTGCAAGATCTCTCTTTTCTCTCCACATTATCACTCAAAAACCCGGATTTGTAGCAAGAAAAGCAAGGTAAAAATCGAGTTATTTACGTTTACATCTTCTTTTCTTGAGTTTATTTGCAAGGAAATGAGGTTTCAAGTAAAAAAGGGTGAAAACTCGAGATGAAAACCGATTCTTGCATGATCAAGTGATGTATACGGGTTATACAAGGGATCTTGGTCCAAGAAAGGAGTTAAACGAACCAAAAACGAATTTTTACGGTTTAAACTTTAGTTTTGAAACAATAACCGAAACTATAGTGTAAGAGGCTTGATGGTGAGTGTAACTTGCTTGGTATTGTGGTATGTTGGTTGTAGGTTCTGTATTTAGTGGTAGATAAGGCGGAAAGACGAGTTTGTAGCGTGTAGTGGCGGAGAACAAAAGGTATATTCGGTTTATGTTCGGTTATGGATTTTTTGGACAGATTGTGAAAGATTTATAGTTAAGTCATGAAATTTTATAGAGGTGTTAAATACATGAAAATATGAGTTCTGTGAAAATTTGGTAATTTTTGAATAAAGGATGAATATTTGGTGAATTTAATGCGCGGTTTTGGCTAAAAATGGTGAAAAATACTTAAATATCATGATAAATTCTGGAAAATTCCAGATAAGCTTTTTATAACATGTAAAAGTCACACACGAAATATTAGGTCAGTTGGAGAAGTCTAAGTAGGTTTTTCGGTTAAACGAGTTCTAGGGTTTTCTAGCTCGGTTTTTATGAAAATGGCATGTAAAAAGAGATTTTAGTTCTGGAAAAATTACAGGGGACTATGTGGATGGCAGGAGTCATCCAGGAAAAATTTGGGATTTTTCTAAGGTCGTTTGGTATTTACGACATATTTAGTGTTTAAATGGTGTTTAAAAATAGATAAATAAATTTTAAATATAAAAATTAATTCTGGAAATATTTTTATAAAATTCCCCACTGTCAAAAAGTGATTGGTGCAGAATTTCAAGATCCGAGATTAAACGGATAATTATTTGTGCTAAAGAAAATAAAAACAAACTTTTAAAGTTTAAAACGCGTAAACCGGTAAAGTTCGCCTAAACGAGCTGACCGGTGTATAAAAACCCTAAAAATGAACTATTTTCATATAACTGAGTTAAACAAGTAAAAAATAAATCATCCGAAAATAATTCGGATGATTTGAGTAATTTTATCCGATTTAACAGTTTCCGGTGCACTAAAGACGGAAACGGGTCCCGCGGCCAATCGGGGCGTCTAAACCGAGCTCTAATTTCACAACTTTAATTAAATTATCAGTCAACAACTATTTTCGAGTCGTGTGTGACCAAACTCATTTTGAAACGTAAAAACGGATAACCGTGCTAGGCACGCAAAACGGGGAAAACGAAATAATAGTAATTTTGACTATTGAACTCTAAACGATATCACAATCTGAGTCCGGAGAAGTGTTTCTGGGTTAACATTGCCCCCGGAACGGGTACAGTGTTGGGTTAACAGTGTCCCCAGATGTACCGGTTAACACGGTTAAAGTTATATTAATAGTGATTGTATAGTAACGAACTTAGGGATCGTATTACAGATCCGGACTAGTAGCTTGCGTACTGCGTTACCTACTTGCTTGCGATAAGGTGAGTTTCACGAGCCCCTTTTTCTGAATTGTTTTTAAATATTTTCCCGGGGCGGAAAGCATGTTACTATTGAAATGTTTAAGTACATACTGAACGCATGGACTTGCGTGTATTTATATATATTTTATTGTACGGGAATCGTACGGAAATGTACTAAGATGGTAATTGTCTGAGTTGCTAACATTGTAAGGCCCCGCAACACGAGTGATTAGCTAAAAGCCGGTAGAGTGTGAATAGTACTATTGGTCTGACAAACCCAACTGGTCCGGCATGGATTTGCTGATGTTTCCCAACCAGTTGTACATGTCTATTTTGTTGTTATTTATTTTGCTATGTAATGTTAGGCATAGCGGTTTGGGGCAGGTTCGTGGGCGGAGTATGCCACGGGGTTGTATGTGGATAGTCAGAGGTTTCACTTGTGGGCTCAGCATAATTACATCGATAATATTATATTATGATATTGTTTTATCATGGTTTACTCGAATTGTGAAACTCACCAACTATTCGTAGTTGACCCGTTTTCTCACATGCTTTTCAGGTACGATTAAGATGAAGTGATTGCTTACGTTCTAAGTGCTGGATGTGTGTAAGATTTGCGTGCGGGATGTTACGATACATTATATTAAATAGAATTATGTATCTTATTGTATGATGTGTGTATCATCTAGACGGTAATGAAATATGAGATAATGTAATTTGAAGTATATTAATGTATTCAGTTTTCTTTATAAACAATGTGGTTGATATCAGAGGTGTCTGTGGCGCCCCGGTTACGTTTCCGCTGCGGTTACGGGGTGTTACAGAAGTTGGTATCAGAGCCATTGGTTATAAAGATTTAGGATGTCTTTAAAAGATACCTAAAATATAACCGGAGGCTCAAGTATTATTGAAACTGAATATCAACTAATAATATATGGTGACGAGTATCGGGATGAACTCGGTCGGACAAGTGAGTTATTATGGTCCGGAACATAATAACAGACTTGTCTGCACGAGGGAATTCAGGGGAAGTCACTGGGTACATTAATAGGTAAAAATGGCAACATATGTGTAAAGTATATAATATTATTTATGCGTGCTAATGTGTATATATATATATGTACATATCTTGTGGGTACATGTATTGAGAAATAGGACCCGGATATGGAACCGGGGGGTGAAATAATAAAAGTACCGAGGATGCTGAAATTTCTAGAGCATCGGTTGATGATAAGTCTGACTTATCGGGCCATAGTTATGATAGTACCAACTTAGATCTCCCGTTTGACATTAACCAGAAATATCTAGTAACCGTCACTCTCAACCGAAATTAATAAATCCCTTACCCTACCAATACCGGTACCGTATATCTTAATAACCCCCTATGTTCACCCGAACCGCCGACCCTCACGTACGGACGGACCTGTACCTGAACCCATTCTTATTCCATTAAGGTAAGAAAAAAAAAAATAAATAAATAAATAAATAAAATAATAATAATAATAATAATAATAATAATAATAATAATAATAATAATAATAATAATAATAAATTTGATAGTAAATGAGCAGATAAAAATAATATATAGAAATATATATGTGTATTTCTCACTCTCAAACATATGAGACATACCACATCCAGATCGAGAATTACCGATTTTAGCGAACCTAGAACGCCTGAGGACATTGACTGAGCAAGTGATAGAGTTTCCCATAATAGTAATTGATAATATTTGAAGGCAACATGGGTTGCGCGATTACCTTGAACCTTGCAACTCCCTATGTTATCCTTACATCCATTAGATGCCTATACCCATGTATACTCGAATAGAATGATTACCCATACACAAAGAGGTGTTGGAATCATTATAGCATAGTTGGTTGTTCGTTCGTAGATGGTATACCGTGTATGCCGGATATACAAATAGACACGGATATTATAACTCTGTGGTACGTAATCGTTTGGTGCTCACGGTGAGCATGTATCGGTTATGCTGACATGCAGAAGGATATTGAAATCAAACATATTAAACATTAATCTTTGTTGAGAAAGATCTATATGTCAGTTGGTGACAAGGGTTATGAAACATATTTAAACGTTAACCGATGTCAGGTTAAGTCCATATGTTATTATATTTGTGGGACATATATACTAGATACTGGTATGTGTAATATGTATGATAATATTGGTGTGTATGTGTACCTACTTTTATGATTGAGCTGGTAACGAGTTAGTCGGTGAGATTAGTATTGATTACTGCGTACGGGATGGGTACGGAAGAATGACATAAAAAGAGTAACTCCAATGATGGAGATTGATATGATTCAGTTGATTGCTCAAAGATAGTAGATGATGATACCGAATGTCGTATCACAGATCACTGCTAGTGTTGATGCAAATGTGATCGCAGAATTATAGATCGAGCAATCACATAATTATGAATATTTCAATTCTTAGTGTTATTACTAAGAGTGATAATGTCCCACCGAATACTATTATGACTACAAGTATTAGTTATAAACTAAACATGAATAGTAGTCGTAATGAATTAGATCCGGTATGAAGGCTATGTTTGTTGGTTGTGTTAAGGAAATTATTAATAGTTTACTGATGGTAAAAGGAGGAATAGATTAGCGAGTGGATAGAAAAGATCGAAATGGTTAAGGATATTGGTAAGAGTCTAGAACATTGTGTAGTGAAATATGCTACAGATATGTTGGTAGATTATGTTGTATCGTGATGGAACACGATGGTACAAAATTATAGTTAGAAAATTATTACTCAGATGATATGGTCAGAATTTAAAATTCTTGTGCTAGAGCACTTTTATTCGAGTAATTAAGTTCAGAGTTTGGAAACTGAGCTATGGAAGATAGAAATGTTGTGTGCTGATCACTTAGAACACGCTAATCGTTTGAAGGAATTGTCATGTCTGGTAACATGGCTAATTACTCCTGAAACTAAGCAAAGTGAGCGCTATATTGGGGACTAACTCCATCGATAAGGAGTATAGTCAATCCTGTAAAGTATACAACCTTTGGAAGGGTTGTGTCACAAGCCAGCATTGATATATTTGACTCTATGGGAAGCGGACTGGAAGGACGTTAGGTAAGACGTCGAGTGTTAAAGAAGAGAAATGATAAAGGTATAGTGCAAGATAGGCTTTTGAATAAGTAGGTATGTCCTACAACCCAGAATTATACTAAGACTAGTTCTGGTGTGAAAACATGAACCGCATGAAGGGTCCTTCCCTAAATGTGGAAAATATGGTTATCTGCAGGAAAAAGAATGTCGAGTGATAGTAGGCCACAGGTGTGGTAAAGATGGACGTAATGTCCCAATTGTAGAACCAATTGAAGCCTTGTGAACCGGCAACCCCAACCCATTCGTGTACAACCACTCCGAACCCAACAGCTTCAATAACAATCCATCCAAAGAAATCAAATTATGCCAAACAGTTGTACTTGCTATGAATATGGCAGTACAGAACGTTTCAAGAGAAATTGCCCAAAGTTGAACCAAGGTGTCGTTGGAAGACGAACCTCATGACCAGCATCAACCTCTGATCAAGCAAGGAGCCGTGCTTTTGTGACTAATTCGAATAAACCACGTCATGATCCAAAGGTGGTATTAAGTATGTTGTAGTTTTAAATCAATAGGCTTCAGTGATATTTTTACGGTCGCCGATAGAAGTTAGTTCCTGTTAACCTCCTACCATTTGGAAAGATACCGATTAGTGAAACTATAGAACCCTATACTGTAGAATCGCTAACGATAAATCCCTAATGGTTAACTAAATTGTTCGGAATTGTCCTATTATTCTGAACGATTAACCTTTCCTTATTGACCTACGACCAGCAAAGTTAAGAAGTTTTGACGTAATAGTTAACATGGATTGGCTAACTCAACATGAAGCTGAAATCAAATATGAAAAGAAGATGATTAGAAGCTCTCTTTCGGACGATGAAGCAATTAGATACAGAGAAAAGTGTACGATTTAAAAGAAAACATATAGAAGATGTTCCGGTGATACGTAAATATCCAGAAGTTTTCCCAAAAAAAAAAAAAAAACTGCCCGGAATACCACCTGCATGACAAGTTGAAATTCGTATCGATCTAATACCAGGAGCGTATCCTATTGCCAAAGTATCTTACCGACTTGCACCAACTGAAATGCAAGAATTATTGGATAAGGTTTTATACGACCTAGTTAGTCACCATGGGGTGCACCAGTGTTATTTGGGAAATGAAGGACGGAAGTGTTAGGATATGTATTGATTAGGGAGAATTGAATAAAGTGACGATCAAGAATAGGTATTCACTTCTTCGAAGTAAATGATCTGTTTAACCAACTGCAAGGGGCGATTTATTTTTATAAAATTGATCTTAGATATAGTTATCACCAAATGAAAAATCCAAGAGGAGGACGTTGCAACAACAGCATTTCGGACTCGTTACGGCCATTATGAATTCTTATTTATGCCTTTTGGGCTAACAAATGCGCAGGCAGTGTTCATGGAACTCATGAACCGAGTTTGTAAACTTTATTTTGACAAATTTGTCATAGCATTCATTGATGATATTTTGATATATTTGCAACGTAAAGAAGAGCACGAACGACGTTTAAGGAAAATTGTGGAAGTGTTAAAGCAAGAGGAGTTGTACGCGAAGTTTTCGAAATGTGATTTTGAATATAGAAAGCATAATCCCTTGGTCATGTTGTAAAGCAACAAGGATTTCACATAAATCCAAATAAGATATAAACCATTAAAATTGGCAGTCACTCAAGGCGCCAAAGGAAATGCGCCAATTTTTAAGACTAGCCGGAGCCTATCAGCGGTTTATTGAAGAATTTTTAGCATTACCCAACTCATAATCCTTTGTACGACGCAAATGTACAAATTTTATAGATGATAAGAGACCGCAATCTCATATTCAACGAAGACGGGTAAAATTGTTAAACGATTAGGAATGTGGGATCCGATATCGTCCAGGTAAGGCTAATATAGTAGCCGATGATTAAGTAGAGAGGATCGGATTAGACTATTGATGATACGAATATCTGAAAGGATTTTATTAATGGCCGAGTTTGGAGAAAGATATGGTTACGTATGTTGGTGAATATTTAAGTTATGCAAGAGATAAGGCTGCACACCGAAAACCCTAGGGAACGCCACAACGACAGAAAATTCGCCAATGATAGTGGGAATAAATTACAATGGATTTCGGGACGCAAATTCCCAAGATATATCAAAGGCATGATGTAAATTGGGTAATCGCGGATCGATTAACCAATCCTCGCATTTCATCCCAATCCATGACGATTACCACAATGAATTCTCGCCCAAATTTATGATGGTGAAATGGTATCTCGTCGTGGAGTACCATTTTCAATTATCTCAGATCGAAATAGTCATCCTACTTCCATTATTGGAAGGCGGGGAAGGAAGCATCGAGAGCTTGAAGCTTTCTATGGGTGAAGTAATTATCACCAATTTGTTAAATTGAAAATGGGCATCAATCAAGCCATAAGATTCGAATTGATTCGAGAAACAACCAATCGGATTTATAATATTTAAGATAAGTTGAAAGCAGCGCGAGATTGGCAAAGGATTTATGCCAACATTCAAAGGAAACCATTGTCACTGGAAAGAGGTGACGAGGCATTTTTAAGGCATCACCTTAGAGAGGTGATATAAGGTTTGGCAAAACCGAAAAAAGCTCCTTAATATATTGGACCTTATGAGACTATCTCCATGATTGGTCATTTAGTTTATCGATTAAAGTACTCCAGGGGCTAAGTACTATACATGATGTTTTGCCATGTATACGGATTGAAAAGTACCTAGGCGATGAGGCAACGAAAGTACCAGTAATGGAGGTATTCATAGAAGACATGCTTGATATCATAAATAATTCCGTAGAGATAGTAGACGGGAAAACTAAACAGTTTGGACACACCAAGCTTTATTGATTAAGATTAAGTGGAATTCACAGCGAGGACCAGATTATACCTGGTAACGCGAGGGTGAATTCTGAAGGAAAAACCCCCACCTTTCTTTTGGAAGGGGATAGTGGGCGTGTAAAATTTCGAGGACGAAATTTCTTAACAGGGGGAGAATGTAACGATTCCGATGAAACCAGGTATACCCTAACCGGTCAATAGTTACGTTATATTTAATGTCGGGTACATGAATTACCATAGCAATTATACGAGAATACGTGGTTCACTGTATTGATTGTACGTGAATATATAATTCATCGTATTGAATATGCGATTAATCGATCGATAGTTATTGAAACCCGAATGAATCGAGGATTACATTTTAGACGAGATATATGATATTTATGGATGTTTACGAAGTATTAAAGCTTCGGGATAAGTGAATTAAAGCACAGAAAAAGAATTTTCGATTTAATGGTACGTCGGTACGTTAAACGAAACCTTCAATACCAAACCGAGCAAGAGACGGTCGATCAAGCCGAAAAAGATGCGCAATTATTAATAATATGATGTGTTAAGTTAATAAATGTCATGGTTTAAGTTTTTAAAGTTTTTAAATCGGTTTTATATAAATTTCATTTTTAAGCCGAAAACGACCGTTTTAGCCTCGTTTTAAGCTGAATTAAACATTTAACCGAAAAACAAACTGAACCAGATTATCCAAAACGTTATCCGGATTTCTGAAATCCAAATGAGTGGCTAGAAATGGAAAGGTGGGTACCACCCCACCTCCCCCTTATTTCCGATCGGCATTGGGGTTTATACCCCTTGCCTTTTGTTATTTTTTTTTAAACAACCATTGCAAGATCTCTCTTTTCTCTCCACATTATCACTCAAAAACCCGGATTTGTAGCAAGAAAAGCAAGGTAAAAATCGAGTTATTTAAGTTTACATCTTCTTTTATTTAGTTTATTTGCAAGGAAATGAGGTTTCAAGTAAAAAAGGGTGAAAACCCGAGATGAAAACCGATTCTTGCATGATCAAGTGATGTATACGGGTTATACAAGGGATCTTGGTCAAAGAAAGGAGTTAAACGAACCAAAAACGAATTTTTACGGTTTAAACTTTAGTTTTGAAACAATAACCGAAACTATAGTGTAAGAGGCTTGATGGTGAGTGTAACTTGCTTGGTATTGTGGTATGTTGGTTGTAGGTTCTGTATTTAGTGGTAGATAAGGCGGAAAGACGAGTTTGTAGCGTGTAGTGGCGGAGAACAAAAGGTATATTCGGTTTATATTCGGTTATGGGTTTTTTGGACAGATTGTGAAAGATTTATAGTTAAGTCATGAAATTTTATAAAGGTGTTAAATACATGAAAATATGAGTTCTGTGAAAATTTGGTAATTTTTGGATAAAGGATGAATATTTGGTGAATTTAATGCTCGGTTTTGGCTAAAAATGGTGAAAAATACTTAAATATCATGATAAATTCTGGAAAATTCCAGATAAGCTTTTTATAACATGTAAAAGTCACACACGAAATATTAGGTCAGTTGGAGAAGTCTAAGTAGGTTTTTCGGTTAAACGAGTTCTAGGGTTTTCTAGATCGGTTTTAATGAAAATGGTATGTAAAAAGAGATTTTAGTTCTGGAAAAATTACAGGGGACTATGTGGATGGCAGGGGTCATCCAGGAAAAATTTGGGATTTTTCTAAGGTCGTTTGGTATTTACGACATATTTAGTGTTTAAATGGTGTTTAAAAATAGATAAATAAAATTTAAATATAAAAATTAATTATGGAAATATTTTTATAAAATTCCCCACTGTCAAAAAGTGATTGGTGCAGAATTTCAAGATCCGAGATTAAACGGATAATTATTTGTGCTAAAGAAAATAAAAACAAACTTTTAAAGTTTAAAACGCGTAAACCGGTAAAGTTCGCCTAAACGAGCTGACCGGTGTATAAAAACCCTAAAAATGAACTATTTTCATATAACTGAGTTAAACAAGTAAAAAATAAATCATCCGAAAATAATTCGGATGATTTGAGTAATTTTATCCGATTTAACAGTTTCCGGTGCACTAAAGACGGAAACGGGTCCCGCGGCCAATCGGGGCGTCTAAACCGAGCTCTAATTTCACAACTTTAATTAAATTATCAGTCAACAACTATTTTCGGGTCGTGTGTGACCAAACTCATTTTGAAACGTAAAAACGGATAACCGTGCTAGACACGCAAAACGGGGAAAACGAACTAATAGTAATTTTGACTATTGAACTCTAAACGATATCACAATCTGAGTCCGGAGAAGTGTTTCTGGGTTAACATTGCCCCCGGAACGGGTACAGTACTGGGTTAACAGTGTCCCCAGATGTACCGGTTAACACGGTTAAAGTTATATTAATAGTGATTGTATAGTAACGAACTTAGGGATCGTATTACAGATCCGGACTAGTATCTTGCGTACTGCGTTACCTACTTGCTTGCGATAAGGTGAGTTTCACGAGCCCCTTTTTCTGAATTGTTTTTAAATATTTTCCAGGGGCGGAAAGCATGTTACTATTGAAATGTTTAAGTACATACTGAACGCATGGACTTGCGTGTATTTATATATATTTTATTGTACGGGAATCGTACGGAAATGTACTAAGATGGTAATTGTCTGAGTTGCTAACATTGTAAGGCCCCGCAACACGAGTGATTAGCTAAAAGCCGGTAGAGTGTGAATAGTACTATTGGTCTGACAAACCCAGCTGGTCCGGCATGGATTTGCTGATGTTTCCCAGCCAGTTGCACATGTCTATTTTGTTGTTATTTATTTTGCTATGTAATGTTAGGCATAGCGGTTTGGGGCAGGTTCGTGGGCGGAGTATGCCACGGGGTTGTATGTGGATAGTCAGAGGTTTCACTTGTGGGCTCAGCATAATTACATCGATAATATTATATTATGATATTGATTTATCATGGTTTACTCGAATTGTGAAACTCACCAACTATTCGTAGTTGACCCGTTTTCTCACATGCTTTTCAGGTACGATTAAGATGAAGTGATTGCTTACGTTCTAAGTGCTTGATGTGTGTAAGATTTGTGTGCGGGATGTTACGATACATTATATTAAATAGAATTATGTATCGTATTGTATAATGTGTGTATCACCTAGACGGTAATGAAATATGAGATAATGTAATTTGAAGTATATTAATGTATTCAGTTTTCTTTATAAACAATGTGGTTGATATTAGAGGTGTCTGTGGCGCCCCGGTTACGTTTCCGCTGCGGTTACGGGGTGTTACACCAATGCACCTTCGTATTCATGGACCTCATGGATAGAGTATGCTAGGCGTATCTCGACAAGTTTGTTATTGTTTCTATTAATGATATCGTCGTCTACTCCAAGAACATAACCGACCATGAGGAACACTTGAGGTTAATCCTGGAATTACTAAAGAAGGAACAATTGTACGCTAAACTCTCAAAATGCGAATTTTGGCTTCGCGAGATTCACTATTTAGGACATGTGATCAACGAGAATGGTATCCATGTCGATCCAGGCAAGGTAGAGGCCATCAAAAACTGGGAAGCACCTAAGACTCGACTGAGGTGCGATAATTCCTAGGACTGGCTGGCTACTACCGACGTTTCATTGAGGGATTTTCAAAGAATTCTCAACCCCTCACCTCACTGACTCATTAGGATACTAAATACAATTGGGGTGATGCGCAGGAGTCTGCCTTCCAACTGTTGAAACAAAACTCTGTAGCGCGCCTATCCTAGCCTTCCCCGAGGGAATGGAGAATTTTGAAGTACATTGTGATGCATCGATACAAGGTCTCGGCTGCGTATTAATGCAACTTGAGAAGGTTATAGCTTATGCCTTTCGCAAACTACGGGTACACGAGAAGAACTATACGACCCATGACTTGGAACTCGGAGCTGTGGTGTTTGCTCTTAAGATATGGAGACATTACTTGTATGGTACCAAATTCACCATTTACACCGACCACAAGAGTCTCCATCATATCTACGATCAAAAGGAGTTGAACATGCGAAATCGTCGTTGGGTCGAGTTACTTAAGGACTATGATTGTGCCATCAAATACCACCCTGGCAAGGCCAATGTAGTGGCCGATGCTCTCAGCAGAAAGGAAACCGATAAGCCTAGACGAGTGAGAGTATTACAACTCATGATTCATGCCAACTTACCTGATTAGATTCGTGATACTCAACTCGAAGCTTTGAAAGACGATAACCTCCCATCAGAACTCATGCGGGGCATGGAGAAGCAACTTTAAACCAAATCGGACGGGGTCTGATACTTCGAAAACCGGATTTGGGTCCCTCGTTACGGAGACTTGAGAAATCTAGTGATGGACGAGGCACATAATTCACGATATTCCATTCACCCTGGCTCAGACAAAATGTATCACGATCTAAAGGTACTCTATGGTGGCCAAACATGAAAGCCGACGTTGCCACCTACGTCAGCAAATGTTTAACCGGTGAAAGAGTCAAGGTGGAATATCAGAAACCATCTGGTTTGTTACAGCAACCGGAACTCCCAAGGTGGAAATGGGAACAAATTCTCATGGACTTCATTGTAACAACTCGGACTTTCCAAAGTTAATATTTATATTAGAACCCGACCCCTTTCGATACTCGGAAAATTTTATCGCTTTTATCTAGTTAATTAAATTATAATTATATTGTTTAATTAATTATATAATATAAATATAATTTTCTTACTTTGGAAAAAACCACCCAAAATCGAACTTTAACCCCAACTGTTTCCATCCTCAAACTTTAAGGGCCAAAATGCAAAATTTGATTTAACCCACTCAAAATTTGGTTAACCCGTTTACCCCTTTAAACGTTTTCTCAAACCCGCGGCCTGTTTAACAAACTTGAGCCTCAATTCTCGTCCTATACTTGGAAATTGAACCAAGGACCTGTTAATCTTTCCATATTCGGCCTAACCGACATAACCAATTTAGAAACAACAATCGTTTTTGATAATATTAACCTATTAACAAAACGACGTTACTTGTTTTATCAATATACATCATATCATACATAACAATCCAATTAAACTTGCAGATTTCATTCTCTTACTAGCGCCTACATATTCCCTATAACGAATTGTTTTTTCATGTTGTGTATATATACGTTGTTGATCCGCGTCTGCCGTCTTCTATAATGCCAAATTACCCATCGCTTGTTCATCTATAAAGGTAATTAGTTATACCATCGTTTTCTTCTCTTAAACCTCGTCATTAACGCCAAGGTTAATCGGCCAATCGATTAACGAATAGGCCGATCGATCTTGTTAGGGCTCATATGGTCTGCTGGCTATTTTACTTTCTGGTTATATATTTACATAGTTTAGTTATTACCAAGTGTTTAGCTAGATCAAGTGGTTGGTGTGTTGTTGTGTTAATGATTGGATGCTGGAGGCGCGGGTTCGATCCCCCTCCAGCTACGTTTTATTTTGTTTTTGTGTGTTTTGTTTTAGGATTATACATATAAGTTATTTTAATTATCAAATATATAATATGATACATAAAAATATCATTATTTATTTATGTTTTATTTTAAGCCGACATGTTAACCGATCTGGTTCGAACCTTAATTAGAACCATATGTATATATATTTATATCTATATATATGCATTTGTATTTTAATATTAAAAATTGTTAAAGGGTTTCAATATAAATTATCATATATATTAAATTGCAACTTCTTAAGGCATCATCACATGTACTTTAAGCTTAAGTGGTTGTAAGGTCTTTACATAGAGGTACAATATGCTTAAGATGTTATACTCTGTTTTTCAACTTCCATCTGTCCACCTTGCAACTATGCTTTCCACATGGTCATGCTTTTTTACACATGTCTGCCAATCCTTATCATACCTTCTTTTGTATTGACGTTACTCATTCTCTGCTTTTCAGAACACACAGATACTCTTTGTGCGCCACCGTCGCTAACATTACAAATGAAGAACGCTAATTGATCCTCCGTCCGGTGTCGTTTGGTGAATGTGAGGGTTTTGCTTATGTGCTAGCCGATAATGCTATTCGATTATGTTTCCATCAACAAGCTTTGATTTGACGTTTCCATCCACGGGCTTACTGTCTGCGGTGATATAATTGGAGGTTTCCAGCGACAAACTTGCGGTATCTTTCTTCTTCCGAGTGTTGTCTCCCGTATTTAGGTTTTCTTTTTTATGGACAATTGAGGTTTAATTTGTGGAAAGTCTCATTCGTCCTTGCATTTTGTTTCTTGCTTATTGAAGTTAAGTGCATGTCAACTGTTTGTTAAAATGCTAGGTTTCGTTTGGGGTATGCACATTTCAGCTTCGATTTTCCAGTTTCCCACCAATAATTGGGTACCAGTTTTCATTAAATTTGGTTGTTCTTTTAACATTTTGTGAAATTTAATATATATAAATAAAACAGGAGCTCAAGATTAGCAACTGAACTAATGAGATTTTTATCTTACTTTGATGCTAACAGAACTAATGAGATTTGCAATCAGGCATTTATAGACAAACACAAGAAAGCTTTGTAGGAAGCTTTGGAGAAACTCAAAGCTGGTAAACAATTAAAGTCAACTAATTTTAACTTCACCTTTATCTCAATTTTTTAAGAATTAATTTTTATATCTAACTGTTATTGTTGAATGTGTATAGTTGATGATTATAGGATTTATCTCAGTTGTTATTGCGGGTACAATGTTGCCATGGGCTAAGAATTATAATGCCAAGAAAAAGTGGTCCACAAGGAGCACTACAGCATAGAGTTCTCGCTGGTGCCATAGTTGCAAGAACGTAACTTAGTTTATCATACTATCCTTGGTTAAACTGTTATATTGAATGTTAATTCTTATTTTTTTTACAGAGGAATGTGTTGATTGTAACCGTAGACGGGTTGTATCAGTTGCACATACTCATATTCTTTTTAGCGGTTGTACACGTTGTATGCATCGCTATTACAATGGCTCTCAGCATTAAAGGTACATTAAATTTACTTGCATTTTGTCACTTTTTTTAATCCATTTTATAAACAAATAACTTATTTGTGATTATAAAAGTAGGTTTAATGTTATGTGTGACCTTTAATTTGTATAGCCGAGGGTGGAAGCAATAGGAGGAGACATTATCCCACGACTACGAATTTTCTAATGGTAATATATTACTTTTATCGACTTTTTAAGAAAATAATTAAATAAAGGAAATCCCATTGTTAATTTTATGGAAACTGCAGATCCTTCACAATTTCGGCTTACACATGAGACCTTTATCGTGAGAGCACTTACGAGTTTTGGACTCGAATATCCTGATCTTCTTTTACATTGTAAGTTGTCATGGACTTCGCTAAACTCTTGATGCCCATTGACACATATCGGGCTATAATATGCATATTTTATGCCATATTTTCTCCTCATAGAAGTAATTTTTTTTATATGTAGCGGTGGTTCTTCTGTCAATTTTTTTGGTCCGTTAGTAAGTCCGATTATATGACTTTTGCTAAATTGATTCATAAATGTGAGACTTTGTTTATTTTTCTTTCCCTGTAACTATTTGTTTATATTAATACAAATATATGATAGTAAAAGATAGATTTTGGAAGTGCAGGTCTAAGGTTTTTTACTACAAAGGTGCAACATGCTCTAGGGTTCTTAGCTACAAAGTTGCAACAAGCTTTAACATATCATCCACTGTAAAAATGCAAGTACAAGAACACAATATTCTTTTGTATATTTTATTACACAAAAACATGCAATTTCAATCATATTAAACATGTTTCTTGTCATTTCTTCAATATTTATCTGTACTATGAAGTCATTGGTATGTTTGGGATGCTTACAATGTTTGAATTTGAAAAGAGCTATGCGCCCATCTCCAATTCATTTAAAATTCTAAATTCAACATGTAATCAAATTTGATAGACGCAAAACACCTAATCAACCTAATCAGTTTTATAAACGCAAACCTGCGCAACGCGCGGATTCTAAAAACTCGTTATATATTTAAATTTCATCTCGTTAATTAACATATTAAAATAAGTTAAGTATTTTCTAAAAGACTTTTGGTTTGTAAGAAAAATATTATTATTTGTCACTTATTATTTTTATTTACAAGAAATCTTTATTAATATATATATATATATATTAAACGTATTGTTAGATTTAAATAAACAAATCTCTTTATATAAACTAAAAGTTTTATAAATAATTATTTTAAGCATTTTTATGTAATTGAGTCATGTCATTTACAATAAAGCTTTTATAATAAAAAAATATCCTTTGTAAGTTTTCACTCAATCATAAAATTTCGAACCTTTATTTAGTTTTAGACTCTTTATCCAATTCGTATTTATTCCACGACTATTGTTACTTAGGATTTCTCGTCGATAACTTCCGAAGAGCGTAACCCTTGTTTACTACCGTTCTTAAAACATTCGTTTATCTCTTGCTCATTGCTAAGGTGAGTACCACATCCCCTATTTTACTTGTTTTCCACATTTTGGGGACATATGCGTAAATTATAATTTCTTATATATACTTATGCAAAAAAACTACAACTTTGTCTTATGTGTTAACAACTTATACCTTACTTGTTTATGTGCTTATTTTCTTTGTATGCTTCTGCATTCGGAGAGGTCCAACATAATCTCAGTCTAGTATGATCATACGTCAGTCGTTATAGCTTTGTGCTTCTCGACATCTCAGTTATACTTGCTCATTTGGTTATTTTGTTATTCTCATATGTCTTGTTGCAAATACATATTTTAATTTATACTTTGAATTTGTGTGTTGCTCAGTTAACCTTGTGTTGACAAAGGTATTCGTTTGATGTAAAATATAAGATCACTTAAGGATTTATGCTAGAAGAAAACTTAATGAGACATATTGTTATTGATTGATATATGTACTTGTGTATTTGAATTGTGTATGGATAATTGATATATGAAAATTTATTTAATAGATATCGACACTTTTAATAATGCATGATAGTGTTGGTTCATGATGTCAGTAGTTTAGTATCTAGTGTCTGTAATCGTGTTAGTTTGTTTTGTTTTGATGTTTTAGTTAAGTTATCTCACAAGTTCGCCTGTTATAAGCGAACTTGTGGACAAGCGAAGTTATTGACAACTTCGCCTAGTCTGTTAGGCGAAGTTGTCGAGGTCTTTATATTCTAGATTACGGCTTGTTTGTAAAAAAGTTTTTCAGAACGTGTAATTGTGATTTGTATATCACGAGTTAAAGGAGTTGCAATACAACGTGTCTTTTGAGTATTGTAACGTGTATTTGTGTTTGGTTTTAACGTATATCGCATCGAACACTCGTATCGTCTTACGTAGGGATTCCGCACCTACGTAGTACGAGATACTTCCGTGTAGATCCGGCTGGGAACCTACAATTGGTATCAAAGCTTTTGCCCGTGATTGTGTGGTTCGGGATTATCACACGAGTGTAGAAATCGTTCCGTTCGACTTTTCGCGGGACGATTTTACGTTGAAATACCGAGTTTTTGTGTCCTACCCATCTCCCACTATCAAATATAACCCATTACACCTTCGCATAGCTCGCAATACGTCAAATTAAAACCTGCAAAAACCTTGTGTTCATCAGGCGAAGTTGCCGTCACTGTTCGTAGGGTTTAGGCGAAGATATTAGTTTAAGCGAAGTTATCATTAACTTCGCTTGTCTCACAAGTTCGCTTGAATTAAGCGAAGTTGTCAATAAGCGAAGTTAACATCAGGCGAAGTTAAGAAGCAAGCGAAGTTAAGGTTTAGCGAAGTTGAATATAAGAGAAGTTAAGCTTAAGCGAAGTTAAGCATAACTTCGCCTACTGGGCACTGTTCAAAATAATAAAAATTATTTTATACTTTCCTCGTGTTTTGAGTTGTGTTACTTTCAGCAATGACTTCGATAAACATTACGGAACTGGTGAAAATGGAAGTTGAGGCTGGTTCACCAACTAAGGCTCCGAAAATGTTTAAGGGTACCGATTTCGTTGCTTGGAAAGATCGGTTTGAACAGTATGTTAAATATCAAGATGCTAAGCTGTGGGTGTGCATACAAGATGGATACATTCCACCAACGGCCTTGTTTGAGGGTCGTGATCAAATAAAGAAGTACAGTAATATGGATGAGGAGGAGAGAAAAATGTATGAGGCAGAGAGTAAAGCTCATGCGACGATCACCATGGCTCTTCCACAAGAGATTCTTCACACCTTCAGAGTACACAAAACCGCTAGAGAGCTATGGGAAACGCTAGAAAATCGATATGAAGGTAATGTGGGGATACGTGCATCCAAAATTAAGCTACTAAAAACCCAATTCTCGGTGTTCAAATATTTGAAAAATGAATGACTTGATGATATCATCACAAGATATATCACCTGATGACCGAACTAAGCAATTACTCCATTGTATACAAAGAAGAGGAGATAGTAGAGAAACTTCTTGATGCTCTTCCACCGAAATGGGACATGTACACGGTTTTGATGAGAGAAGATAAAGAGTTTGCCAATATCGATTTGGAAACAGCAGTCAATAAATTAAGAACTTTTGAACTTAACATGGTTCGGAAAGAGACACCAACTGATCAGGTTCAGGATCCGGGAATGTATGGTGCGAAAGTTACTTCAAGTTCAAGTTCAAAGTCAGAATCCTCTGCTTATTACTCAAAGGGAGACTCACACTCAAATTCAACTCAGGATGGTCATGTGACTCTCAACATGGATGGTGATGTATGTTTCGTAGCTGCAGGAAATAATTCTTCAAAACCTCAAGCCACAACTGGTAACTGTTCATCAACAGTTCCAACCAACAACTACTCACAGATGCCCATGAGTGTTAAATCAGCTGAACAGCAGCTTGCTCTCTATACATCTTTCATTGCACCTTATGAGAATTACATCGAAGGTAAAATAGTCGATCCCACAACTTTGGATGAAGACTATGATCAGATTGATGCTGATGATCTAGAAGAGATGGATCTGCAGTGGCAGATGGCTATGATAGTGAGACGGGTTAAAAGATTCATGAAGAAAACGGGTAGAAAGTTCGTTGGCGAAAGACCAGGTTTTGACAAATCAAAGGTTAGATGTTACAACTGTCAACAAAATGGTCACTTTGCCAAGGAATGTACAAATGAGAGAGTCGAACGTAGTCAGAACAGGCCTGCACAACAAAATAGGGGAGGTAGTGAGAATAGGGCTATGGTATCTAGACACCATGGGGGATACAACTGGAATTTGCAAGTTGAGGAAGTGTTCGAACAGGCTAACTTGGTAAACATCGAAACTGGAGGGAGTGAGAAAGAGACGGGAGAAAATAAAGCTTATATGGCAGAAGTGAACGATCAGCTTTCTGAGGTAAGTTCTGAACTCCCTTGTATGCAATGTGAAAATCTGTCTGAACAATTGAAAACAATAACTGATCAGTTTGTTAGTTTGGACGCTCAATTTAAAACGTTAAAAGAAGATCATCACTATACTAAAACTAGAGAAAACAGTTACTCAGTAAAAATAAAAGCTAGTGAAAAGGATAACAGAAGTCTTAAAGCCAGTCTAGCTGAGAAAATACAAGTTATTGATCTTAGTTATGAAGTGTTAGAGGAAAAAACCAAACTAATTGCTGAAAGGGATAAACAGATAGCTGATTACCAGGTAAAAGTGATGGAATTAAACAGAAAAATTGAACAGTTTAGAAACTCCTCAGCAATGCTTGATCACATCTTAAGTGTTCAACGTTCCCCAGTTAACAAAGGGGGAATTGGATCTTCTGAAGTTCCACCACCATATAACCATAACTATACGTATGATCCTAGTAATCAGAAATCTGTTGATGTTGAAATTAGTCAGACAGTTCCTGTCAAAGTTTCGATTAAAGAACCTGAAGTTAGTAAAAGCGAAACATGTAAGCCTATTTCAAATGTTAAGATTTCTGCTCATAGTTCTGTCTCATCAAATTCGGACAAGACATCCGAATCAAGTGAGATAAAAGAAGAGGTAGTGTTACTAAAACATGGGGAGGAATATAAGCCAATTGAAAAGAACTCTCCCCTAAACCCGTTTGTCCCACCATATGTTAGACAAACGGGTAGTAATGCAACCTCAACATCTGAAACAACTGTTGAGACGAAAGTTGAACATAGGAGTTGTTTCAGATGCAATCAAATAGGACACCTGATTGCTGATTGCCCTCTAAATAGAGATTCAGAGGTATGTGGCCTCCGAAAACTGAGAATAAAACGAATAGTAATTACTATAATGGTAAGAATGCAAACTCACCAAAGTTAAGACATTGGACTAAACCAAGATTTCAAAGATATCAATCTCAGTTTTTCCCAGTTAACAACCAAACCTACCATCATAATTCGGTTAATTCACTAAGGTTTGGTAGGCCTCATAGTCAATACTCAAGAAGGTTTCCTTTTAGGACTTACAGAAATCATTCTCAAACTGACTTTGGGCAACCAAAGTACAGGATGCCGTTTAACAGATTTAATCAACCCAAGACCAGTAGGTCTTGGGTCCCTAGATTTTAATCTCTTTCTTTAACTGTGCAAGAACAGTTGAATAGGGTAGTAAACAATCTGTGGGTTGTAGACAGCGGTTGTTCTCGGCACATGACTGGTAACAAAAATTTGTTACACGAATGGAAACCAGTTCAAGGAGGTAGGGTAAGTTTGGCTGGCGAGAGTGGTGGTAGAATTACTGGTATTGGGACTGTGACAAATGGAAAAATGAAATTGGAAAAGGTGAATTTTGTTGAGGAGTTGAAGCATAATCTATTGAGTGTATCTCAGATTTGTGACAAAGAGTACACGGTGCACTTTACTAAAAATGAAGCAATAGTTCTGTATCCTGGTTTTAAGATACCAGAGGCATGGGTGGTGATGAAAGCTCCAAGAGAAAAGAACACATATGTAATGGATATGAGGTCAACTGAGATGGCAACAGAAGAATCATGTCTTCTGTCAAAAGCAACTGAATCAAAGTCCGAGTTATGGCATCGAAGAATGGGGCATATATATCTTAGAAAAATGAACTACATTGTCAAGAATGGGCTGGTGCTTGGTGTTCCCTTGAAGAATTTCAACTTTGAAGACCAATGCTTATCGTGCAAGAAGGGAAAGAAACACAAGAAACCCCATCCCTCCAAGAAGGTTAATTCAATAGTCAGTACCCTAGACCTACTTCACATGGATCTCTTCGGTCCCGTGAATGTAAAAAGTCTAGGTGGAACATCATATTGCTTGGTAATAACTGACGATTACTCTCGATACTCTTGGGTATACTTTCTGAATGCAAAAGATGAGACGGTTCAGTTAGTAATTAACCTGATTACCAAGGTTGAAAATATTGTGGGGAGAAAGGTTAAGTACATCAGGAGTGACAATGGGACAGAGTTCAAGAACTACCAGATGGAGATGTTCTGCTTACAGAAAGGGATAGACCACCAGTACACCGCCCCGTATACTCCGCAACAAAATGGAGTGGCTGAGAGGAAGAACAGGACGCTAATTGAAGGAGCCAGAACCATGCTGGCTGATGCTAAACTTCCCGTGGTGTTCTGGGCTGAAGCAGTTGCCACAGCCTGTTATATCCTTAATCGTGTTTTAACTGTTAAAAGGCTAAATAAAACTTGTTATGAACTTATGCAGGGTCGAAAGCCAAAATTGAATGGTCTCGAACCATTCGGGTCCCCATGTACGATATTAAAGACAAACTCAAAATTTGGTGAGAAAGCCGACGAAGGTATTTTAGTCGGATATGTTGTTGAGACACCCAACAGAAGAGTCTTTAATTTATCGAGCAGCAAGGTTGAAGTGGTATGTAACACCGACATCACGAGTTACAAACCACCAATGCCTAGCACGGGACCCGCTGAAGCTTTTGACTATGATAAACTGTTCAAATCCTTTAATATGCCTTACTTGGATTTTGCAGAAGTTGATGAGAAATTTCTACACAGATTCTGTATGATGAGGAAGAAAATTTTGTGCAACGTTCGCAGTACAATGAATGTCAACTTTTCTCGTCAACTGCTGCTGATACCCCTGCTGCCCCTTCTGAAAACGAATTTTTCAATCCATTTCACTCTCAACAACAATCGCCCATTGATGAACTCTCTTCGAACCTGGAAGACAATCTGCAAGTCAGTTCGGTTCCGACTACTAGAGTTCACAAAAATCACCATTTGGAGAACGTGATAGGTGATCTGTCTGACGGTGTACAAACAAGACGAAGCTTGAATGAGCACACTTGTGTTTACGCAAGCATTAAAGAAACGGGTATCTTAAATGACTGCTTGTACACCTGCTTCATCAGCCAGATTAAACCAAAGAACTATCAAATGGCTCTAAAGGATAGCTCGTGGGTCGAAGCCATGCAAGAAGAGTTAGCCCAGTTTGAGAAGATGGAAGTATGGAAATTGGTTGCAAAACCGAAAAATGTTCATGCTATTGGCACCAAATGGGTTTTCAAATGTAAGAGAGATGAGAAAGGGATAATCATAAGGAACAAGGCAAGGCTGGTAGTAAAAGGGTGTAATCAGCAAGAAGGGATCGACTACAATGAAGTGTTTGCTCCTGTGGCTAGATTGGAAGCCATTCGACTATTTTTGGCATTTGCTGCATACAATGAGATGAAGGTGTTCCAGTTAGACGTGAAAAGTTCTTTTCTGAATGGTAAAGTCGATGAGGTAGTATACGTTGAACAGCCTCTAGGTTTTCCTGACCCTGACTTTCCTGATCATGTGTACAAGCTGAGTAAAGCGCTATACGGACTACATCAGGCCCCTCGTGCCTGGTACGCAACCTTATCAGATTACTTACTTGAGAATGGGTTCGAAAGAGGAAAGATCGACAGTACGCTATTTGTCAAGAGAAAGGGGGGAGATTTTCTTCTAGTTCAAGTCTACGTGGATGACATCATCTTTGCTGCATAAAAAGTCGCCATATGTCAGGACTTTGAAGAAGTCATGAAAAAGAGGTTTGAAATGAGTGCAATGGGTGAATTAACTTTCTTTTTAGGATTGCAGGTCGATCAGAAGAAAGATGGGATGTTCATCCATGAAACTAAATATGTCCAAGACGTTCTCAAACGCTTCAAGATGGAGGACAGCACTCCATTTGATACTCCAGTTTGCGTCAACCACAAACTGGGTGCTGATTCAGACAGTGATGCAGATGTGGACCCCACCCAATATCGAGCAATCATAGGTTCTTTAATATATTTAACTGCATCTAGACCTGACATTATGTTTGCAGTTTGTCTATGTGCTCGTTTTCAGGCAAACCCAAAGGAATCTCACATGAAGGGAGTAAAGAGGATATTGCGGTATCTCAACGGAAAGCCTAAGCTGGGATTGTGGTACACGAAAGGGGGAGACCTGGACTTGGTCGCTTACACGGATTCTGACTCTGGAGGTTGCAATCAGAATCGGAAGTCGACAACAGGTGGTTGCCAGTTTCTGGGAGGAAGATTGGTGTCATGGTAGTGCAAGAAGCAGACCTCTGTCGCCATTTGGTCGCCATTTCTACCTGTGAAGCAGAGTACATGGCAGCATCAAACTGCTGCTCCCAAGTTCTTTGGATAGAACAGCAATTGCGCGATTACGGTCTGAATTTCACTCAAACTCCTATTTGTATTGATAACGCTGCTGCAATCTCAGTAACTAACAATCCCGTAAAACATAGCAAAACTAAACACATTGACATTCGTCATCATTTTATACCGGAATGTGCTGAGAAGAAATTAATAGTGCTAGAAAAGGTTGATTCGTTAGATAATTTCACCGATCTATTTACTAAAGCGTTTGACCGAGCTCGTTTTCAAAATCTTGTTGAGCTTAATGGGATGATCAATCCCTAGTAACCGTGTTTTTCGTTTCTATTTAAAAAAAAATCACTATCGCTTAGAATTATGTCGGTTGCTTCAGTTTGAAGGACACATCTTCGGATATGTTTGGTCCTTACTTCTACTAGTAGATTATGAGGATAGCCATTGACTAGATGACTGAAAATGACCGGGGCGGTTTATGATAGGTTTTGTTCTTTCGCTGAAAAATAGTCGTTCATACTTAGTCAGAAGGACACATACTTGTATGTGGTCAGTCTAGCTGATCCATTGGATCTTTAGGATAGCCGTTTACCTGAAGACTTGGACTTGATCGGGGCGATATAATCTAAATTTTTTTTGGGGAGATGATATAATTTTTCAAATCTACAACTTCGTAAGAAGTTTCAATACAATGTTTCTAAGAAAATTGATCCAACCTTGGAAAGTGATACAGAAACTATTCTTGTGTGCTTAACTAGTGAAGTTATTAGGCCTAAAAGACTCTAGAACAGTCATTGTATGTTATGGTAGCTTTTTATGGTGCGTAAAAGTTAAAGTGATACTAACTAAATCTTCTCGATTCAAAGGGAAGACTCATTAAGAGTTGTGTATGTCTCCATATACATCTTTCCGAATGATAGGCAGAAAAGCGATTACCCAGTCATACACGAGCCCGTGAGTGTTCTGATTTCCGAGAAGATAGTGTGTCAAGTACCTACAGTGATCCAGATTCGGGACTTGCAGTAGTCTACTATTTGAAGCTATGTAAATCTTTATTATTTAAAAAATAATAATAATAATAATAAAAAAATGATGATGTTTAGCCTTCTAAAGCCTATTATGTTATAATTATCAATCAAGAGGCAAGAAAGAGAATGGGAAAAAGACTCTAAAGATCAAGATGTACTTACTGTTTAATCAGACACTACGGGTCGAGGTCAACTCGTGGTGACTTGGGGAAAGCCAAATAAGCTTTGAGAATAGATGGGAGGCATCACAATCTCTTATGTGTTGTCCGTTTAAATTTTGAGCTTAATTGAACCTAATCCGTATCACAGAAGCGATGAAAACTATACTAAGTTGTTTACCTGCTTACAACCTGTTTCTTTAAGTCATAATACAGCTAAACATGGATCTAAGTGACAGCCATCTAATTAGTATGATTCCTGTTCGAATCTTTTCTAAAACATTCTGGTCCCCGTCAAGACTGAAATTTGATCCCGTGTACTTTATTTCTAAATTTTATTTTACATATGTCGTTTTATGGTTTAATACCTGGTTACTTGGTCTTTGATCGTAACATTTAACTCTTTAAAGGAAGTTTTAAAAGTTAATTGCATAATGTTCAATTTTTAAGGGACTGTTTTGTATGTTTAATATTAAGCGAAGTTGTGTAGGGGCGAAGTTGTTAAGGGGTGAAGTTAAGGGTAAGCGAAGTTAACCTTAACTTCGCCTGGGCGTATTCAGACCTATGTAAAGGTCAACTTGGTCAAACTCTTTAAACTTTCCAAAAACCAGGCGAACTTATCCTCTCATAACCCTCGGCGAAGTTATATCTCGAATCAAAACTTGTTGTCTATCTCCGTTTTAATCAGTGTTAAAGGTGTGTAGGGTCGAGATGACATATAATTAGTGTCAATGGTGTTAATCAGATGTCGTTTTGGTCCGATTTGAGACCCCGTTCATGCATACCTTAAACACCCACTTTTCAAACTCGTTTTAACGTGGTCGTAACCAACTTGATTGTCTAGATCTCCATAAAAACATATTTTTTAGAGTCCACAATCATCAAATTCTCCAAAAGACATCTCGTCTGGCCTTCTAAACCTTTGCCGTTTCAGATCAGGCGAAGTTATAGTTTAGGCGAAGTTGTTCTCAACTTCGCCTTAGGCTTAACTTCGCCTGCTACTTCAATCTTTAACAACTCAAGGGCGAAGTTGTTCAAGGGGCGAAGTTATGGGTAGGCGAAGTTATCCTTAACTTCGCCTTATACCTAAATTCACCTGGTTCTTTATTTTATTTATAAGCTTATCTGTTATCAGGCGAAGTTATAGTAAAGGCGAAGTTGTACTCAACTTTGCCCTTTCCTTAACTTCGCCTCCACAGCAGATTCTATCAGAACTTCGCTCATGGTAACAGGCGAAGTTGTGATCTGCCTTGACGATTTTTTAACTTAGCCCGTTTGTGGTGCAGATATGGCAGCTGTAGCAGGAGTCGGTGGTGCTGGTGGTGACGAAGGCGGTGATAACAACCGTCAGTTCTTTCCGGGGCACAATATGTACATCACACTAGACCCGGATGCTAGCGGTATTGATGATTATCGCGAGATCATCACTTTTCTTATTCGCTCGCGTATCTTCCATGCAATTACTACAACTCTGTCCATTTCTCTGCCGAACATAGAAGACTTCTGGCAGACAGTTGAGTATGATTGCAGAGTCGAGCCCCCAGTCATGCGCGCCACAGTCAACAATCAGGAGGTGCAGTTCTCATCAGAACAGATAAGGGTCGCCTTGCAGTTTGGGAATGAAACGAGGGATGATCCTACAGACTTTGTTGCTCCATTCAGAGATTGTGCATTTTTAAGAATGGGATATTCTGGTCCATTGGGTGACACTCAGAGACGAAAGGGATTTTTGTTGGACCAATGGCGTTTTCTCATGCACGTGATGATCGTATGCATGTCGGGTCGTAAGGCTGGAACGGACGGTATGGGTGCCACGATGCAATCGGCAATGACAGCACTGACTTACAACAAGTGTTACAGTTTCAGTCAGACGGTGTTTTATGAGATAGACCGTCAGAGACGTGCGGTAGCTCGTGAAAGATTCTTGATGTATCCAAGATTCTTACAAATGATCTTGAATCATGTGGCACCTACGCTACCTCAGCGCCGGCCCATTCGATATGTAGAGAGCGTCAGCAAGAGGATATTCGCACAGTGCAGAGCGTCGAGTGCTCGAAGTAAACCAGAGCTTCGTCCACGACATACTCCGCTTTTTGGTTATTTGATCAACCCGGCGTATGTTTCTCCTCGTGGGGACGAGTTTCGGGATCCGGCACCGTAACAGGCTGTTGTTTCCCAACCACCACCTGTGGTACAGCAAGCTTTGCCTGCTGCTCCTGTTGTGGCACCGGAGGAACAAGTAGACCTTGAAGCTGCTTTTGGTGGCCAAGGATTTTTCGATATGGAACGAGTTGATCCTGAGGCAGACATTCAAGTCTCAGTTGCAGAGGTTTCCGGTATTGCTGTGTCAATGGTAGCTGCGTCTGTAGCTGATTCTGAAAGAACCGATTCTGACTCCTCAGCCGATGACGTTGCTGAAGCAAGACAGATTCTGGTTGCCCAAGAAAGAATTCATGGAAAAAGAAAGAAATACACGGATGACAGTGAATCTGATTATGAGGAGGAGTTAGATCGGTTGGTTCGTCGATCGAAAAGGGCAAGAACGGGTGATGGATCGGGAGCTGGTGAAAGCTCGAGGGTGGTCCGTTTCTCTCCACCTGCTTTATCTGGTATGACTATGGTCCCTGCATCCTTAGTTGTGACAGGACCAACCACCTCGGATGTTCCCGTGATATCTACATCATCTTCCTTTGGCATTCCTCCCACCACTTTTCAGTTTTCGGCTCCAGAAATTGTTTCCTTGCCACCTCCTACACTTACTCCATCGGAGGTTGTTGCAAGATTCGTTGAGTCGACACTGGTTGCCACTGCAGGTTTATTTGTTACAATACCACCTGCGGTTACTTTTCAGCCTGTTTCTGATGTTCCGGCTACCTTGGGAATCCCTCCACCGTATGCTCAAGACACTTCTCATATGAGATTTGATTTTGATGCAACTTTATCTGACTCAGACAGGATAACAGCTCTTGAGAGGGTCGTGGCAGAACAGTCAAGAATTAACCTGATCCAGACTCACGCTATCCAGCGCCTTGTTGCAGAAAATCAAATTCAGTCGTCTCTCCTGATTGAGCACGGTAAACTTTTTGATGCCTTAAAACAGTTCTTAGCATCTCAGGGGGAAACGAGCTGCAAGGGCGATGAATTGAGGACGAAGAAGAATAACGATAGAGACGATGATCCCAATGCATCGAAAGATGCAGGTGGTGAGTTGCCAAGAACTGAACAAAGTCTTGGGACTTCCACATCTCAGGGGGAGTCAACGGGTGCAACTGGTGGATCAGGGGGTGATGATGTGGTGGTAGTGGATGATGAGGAGGTGTTGGATGATGATATTGTAGGTGACGACGATGTGTTACCGGTTGGAGAGATAGAGAAGATAGGAGCTGACATTGTAATTGATAGTGAGGTTGAAGAGGGAGAGATTGTGGAGGATAATGTTGAGCATGAAATTCCAGAAGTTGATAAGTCAAATGTGGGTTATGATATTGGAAGCGATGAGACTGAATGGGAAGAGCAGCCGAGATGGAAAGAAGGCTACGCTCAATGGTTAGTAAAGACAAAGAAACCGGCGGTTCCTACTATGTTCAAGAAGAGTTACAACATCAAAGGGTATGCTGAATCGAAAAAGGGGATTATTTGCTGGTTGTATGATGACCAGTTGAGGCTGTTTGTGATCAAACGGTTTGACGGAGTTAAGTATTTCAAGAGGTTGTTGAGATCGTTGAATACCTTGCCTGAGTGTGAGGTGAAGGATTTGGCCAGTTAGGGTTGATAAACAGAAGTGATGATAATATGGCTAGGATTATTGGGAAGATCGTGTGGAAAGAAAGCATAAAAGAGAAAAAGTTTGAGTTGTTAAAGCCGCAGAGAGGGAAGCTTGTTGAGGATAAAGACAGAGGTATGAGAGCTGATGGCAAACCTTGGATGGTAATGAAGTATAAGCCGATCCGGTGTTTAAAAGAAGTGCCGATGAAACAAATGCCCAAGGATGTCTTAAAGAATCTGAAATGGTGGTATGTCGATAGTGAAACAGCTGAAGCGGTGATGGAGGATGAAGATGAACAAGAGTTTCTGAGAGTGTATGATCCAATGCACTTGGTGAATTTGTCTCAAGCTGACTTGCAGGTGCTGAACGAGAAAAAAGATATTCTATATTCCTGCATGGAAAGATGAAGCCAAGAAATAACAGAGAGTAGTTTCTGTTTGTGTCAGAGAAGGCGTTCATGCTTGCAGACGGGTGACTCGAGTTTTGGGATTACACGACACGTGATTGAAGTTAGAGATATGAAGCTACTGCCAAGGGGGAGTCTGTTGGTACATGATGTCAGTAGTTCAGTATCTAGTGTCTGTAATCGTGTTAGTTTGTTTTGTTTTGATGTTTTAGTTAAGTTGTCTCACAAGTTCGCCTGTTATAAGCGAACTTGTGGACACGCGAAGTTATTGACAACTTCGCCTAGTCTGTTAGGCAAAGTTGTCGAGGTCTTTATATTCTAGATTACGGCTTGTTTGTAAAAAAAGTTTTTGGGTTGTACGTGTAATAGTGATTGAACATCACGTGTTGAAGTGTTGCAATACAACGTGTTTTTTGAGTATTGTAACGTGTATTTGTGCTTGGTTATAACGTATATCGCATCTAATGCTCGTAACGTCTTACGTAGGGATTCCGCACCTACGTAGAACGAGATATTTCCGTGTAGATCCGGCTGGGAACCTACAGATAGTAACCTTGAGAGCTGTGACAATCAGTTCTTGCCCCGGCATTTCCGCCGTAGGTTGGGGTGTGACAGATTGGTATCAGAGCCAAATGTTTAAGATTGGTCGTTAGAAATTGCCTTAGACACATGTTTAGGAGCACTATATGTCTCTACCTGCTTAGCTTTATGTGTTCAAATTTGATTGTTTACAGCATTCTTAGATAATTATTTATTTATTATCTATTGTATTGTTGTGCACACACACACAAACTCCGAGGCTATGCCTTGTTGGTACATGTTTGTCAGTAGTTCATAGTCTTGTAATTGTAATCGAGTCTGTATTGTAATTGTGTATTTGATTATGTTTTTGTTTGTGTAACTAGCGAAGTTGTCAACAAGTTCGCTCAGGCGAACTTGTTGAATATGCGAAGTTACAGACAACTTCGCCTGTGGCGAAGTTGTCGTGTATATATTGATTGTTACAGCCGAATCGTCGTGAAAAGGAGTTTAGGGTTTCAGTCAAGTGTTCGAGTTTAAGCAGACGTGTTTGCTAGTTCCAGTGTCTGTAATAGTGACTACGAGTCACGTGTTCGGTTAATAATATTACGTGTTTGATTCATTGCTTGTGTTATTCTATATCTACACTCGTAACCTACTTACGCAGGGATTCCGCACCTGCGTTGTTAGAGAACATCCCGTGTACGATCCGTCCAGGAACCTACAATTGGTATCAGAGCCAATCGGCTCGATTGTGAGGTTCGGGATTTCACGCGGGTGAAGAAAACGTCTCGTTTGACCTATTCGCGGGACGTGTTTTTGTTGAGATTGAGTTTTGCTAGTGCTTGACAGTCATTTTCAAGCCTTTGCATTGATCGGGAGCTGCTGGATTGACGAAAACAGATCTGAACAAACTTCCCTGTTCATCGGGCGAAGTTACCGTTCATCGGGCGAAGTTACCATTCTTCAGGCGAAGTTGCCGTCGCTGGAATTAGGGTTTTTGGCGAAGATATAAGGATTAGCGAAGTTAACTACAACTTCGCTCACTTCATAAGTTCGCCTTAGCGAAGTTATCCGCAACTTCGCTTCAAACCCAAGTTCGCTCAACTCATAAGTTCGCCAGAGCTAAGCGAAGTTATTCTTAACTTCGCCCAAATCAAGCGAATTTAAGATCTCAGCGAAGTTCTCTCTCAGCGAAGTTAACATTCAAGCGAAGTTATTCTTAACTTCGCCAACTGAGCTGTTTTAATATTTTTTTTGTTTTTCCAGGTTTTTCAGGTTTTACAAGGATGTCATCGATCAACATCTCCGATTTGGTCAAGATGGAAGTTGAGGCAGGGTCAGCCACTAAGGCCCCGAGGTTGATGAAGGGAACAGACTTCGTGGCATGGAAGGATAGATTCATCCAGTACATTAAATATCAGGATGCCAAAATGTGGGTGTGCATTCAAGATGGATACGTCCCTCCAACCATGCAATACGAAGGACGTGACGTGGTGAAGAAGTACAGTAAAATGGAGGACGAAGAAAAGAAAATGTATGAGGCCGAGAGCAAGGCCCATGCAGCGATAACAATGGCACTTCCTCAAGAAGTTCTCCATACGTTCCGAAAGTACACTTCTGCAAGAGAGCTTTGGGATGCTCTGGAAAACAGATTCGAGGGGAACGTAGGTATCCGTGCCTCAAAGATTAAACTCTCTCCGTCTTCAAATATTTGAAGAATGAATCTTTGGATGATATTATCACCAGATACTATCATCTAATGACAGAGCTTAGCAATTATTCGATTGCCTACCGAGAAGAAGAGATCGTCGAAAAGCTTCTCGATGCTCTCCCACCGAAGTGGGAAATGTACACCGTCCTTATGAGGGAAGACAGAGACTTTCCTAACTGTGATTTGGAAACTGCAGTAAACAAGCTCAGAACTTATGAGCTCAATATGGTTCGAAAAGAAACACCAACAGACCAGATACAAGACCCTGGTATGTATGGTGCAAAGATTAACTCAGGCTCAAGTTCGAGACCTGAATCTGCAGCTTTTTACTCAAAAGGGGAGTCAGGTCCCGACTTTCCTCATGATGGAAACGTTTCTGTAAACACGAATGGTGATGTATGTTTCGTTGCTGGAGGATCTAGTACTTCAAAGCCTCAAGCATCCACAAGTAGTTTTTCTGTAAATGCATCAAGCAATAATTATACCAAGATGCCTATGAGTGTAAAATCTGCTGAAGAGCAGTTTGCAGTCTATGCTTCATTTATTGCTTCCTACGAAAACTACATCCAGGGGAAGATTGTGGACCCTGCTGTTCTGGATGAGGATTATGACCAGATCGATGCTGATGATCTGGAGGAGATGGACTTGCAATGGCAAATGGCCATGATAGTGAGGCGAGTCAAGCGTTTCATGAATAAAACGGGGAGAAAGTTCGTTGGTGGTCGGCCCGGGTTCGACAAGTCCAAGGTAAGGTGCTACAATTGTCAACAGTACGGGCACTTTGCCAAGGAATGCAGAAATGAGAGGGTTGAACGTGGACAAGGTCGACCTACACAACACTCAGGAGTTAACAGAGAGATAAATGCCATGTTGACCAGAGAGGCAGGAGAGTACAACTGGAATCAACGCCCAAGTGGTTCTGGTGAGCAAGCAAACATGGCTGAGTCTGAAGCTGAAGAATGTGAGAAGGTTGAAGAAATTGAGAAAACAAATGAAGAAGAAACCGCTTTCATGGCAAATGACAAAGATAATCGCTCCGAGGTAAGTCCTACAACTATTTGTACTAGTTGTGAGAATTTGTCTGAGCAACTTAAAACAATAACTGATCAGTATGTCCATTTAGATGCTGACTTTAAAACTATCAAAGAAGATCACCATTTTACAAAAGCAAGAGAAACAAGTTATAAAATTAAAATAAAAGCATGTGAAAAAGACATTCAAAGCTTAAAGCTTAAACTTGCTGAGAAAATTGAAATAATTGATCTTAGTTATGAAGTTTTGGAAGAAAAAACTAAAGTGATTGCTGATCGGGATAAACAGATTGCTGACCACCAGGTAAAGGTGGTGGAACTGAACCGCAAACTTGAGCAGTTCAGGAATTCCTCGGCCATCCTTGATCACCTCGTGAGTGATCCAGGTACCTCTGCAAAGAGGGGAGGAATCGGATATCACGAAGTTCCACCACCCTTTAACCACAATTATACTTATAATCCAAGTGTTCAGAAATCTGTTGATTTCGAAGTTCCTCAGACAACTACTATCAAAATTACTAGTGTCGAACCAAGTGTTAGCTGTGGCGAAACAAGTTCGCCTGTTTCTAGTGTGAATATTTCTGTATCAAGTCCAGTCTCATCAGATTCGGATATGTTGTCCGAATCTGGTCAGACAAAAGAGAAGGTAGGTTTACCCACCGATGGAGATAAAAATGAAGTTTCTAAAAAGAGTTCTCCACTCAATCCGTACGTCCCACCTTATGTGAGACGAACGGCTGGTAACACTGCCTCTACATCCAAACCAACATTTGACAAGAAAATGGAGAGTAGATGTTGCTTTAGATGTAACAAGTTAGGACATCTAGTTGCAGATTGTCCTTTGAAACCGAGATTTAGAGATGTGAAGCCAAATAAAAATGAGAATAAGCGTCATTTTGTTCCTGCTAAAAATGAAAACTTTAAAAAATGCCAAAATGTAACGAATTCAAATTTTCATAAAAACCAACCTCATTTTTACAACCAAACCACAAGAAATAACACTTTCTATTCTCAAAGGTTTGGAAGGCATTACACTCAATCTGCAGGGAGATTCCCTAACAGGACGTACAGAAATTATCCTGATGCTAACTTGAGAAAGCCAGGATACGGGATGTATCGATCCAAGACCAATTGGTCTTGGGTCCCAAGATTCTAACTCTTTGTTTTATGGTGCAGGAACAGTTGAACAGGGCTGCAAACAATCTTTGGATTGTAGATAGCGGCTGTTCCAGGCACATGACAGGCAACAAACACTTGTTGCAAGACTTAAAACCTGTTCAGGGAGCTAGAGTTAGTTTTGCTGGTGAAAGCGGAGGAAGAATAACTGGGAGAGGAACTGTGTCGAATGGGAGAATGACACTTGAAAATGTAAACTTTGTGGAGGAATTAAAGCACAATCTGCTGAGTGTGTCGCAGATCTGTGATAAAGAATACACTGTCCATTTCACTAAGAATGAAGCGATTGTATTGAAGCCTGGTTTTCATATACCAGAAGAATGGATAGTAATGAAAGCTCCACGTGAAACGAATACATACGTGATGGATATGAGGTCTACTGAAATGGCCACCGGAGAATCATGCTTAATGACAAAGGCAAGCGAATCTGAATCAGAATTATGGCACAGGAGAATGGGACATATTCATCTTCGTAAGATGAACTACATTGTCAAAAATGGGCTTGTGATGGGCGTTCCCTTAAAGAGTTTTAACTTTGAAGATAAATGCATAGCGTGCAAGAAGGGAAAACAACACAAGAAAAGCCATCTCACCAAGACGATCAACTCAATTGCTGGTACTCTAGAACTACTTCATATGGATCTCTTCGGTCCGGTGAATGTACAAAGTCTAGGCGGTACTTCTTACTGCTTGGTGATAACTGATGATTACTCGCGATACTAGTGGGTATATTTTCTGAAAACGAAAGACGAGACGACTCAGATGGTAAAGAATCTCATTACAAAAGTCGAGAATGTCATGAGTAAATCAGTTAAATTCATCAGAAGCGACAATGGGACAGAGTTCAAGAACTTTGAGATGGAAATCTTTTGTCTACAGAAGGGTATTGAGCATCAATACAGCGCTCCGTATACGCCACAACAGAACGGAGTAGCTGAAAGGAAGAACCGAACGTTGATTGAAGGAGCCAGAACTATGCTGGCAGACTCAAAGCTTCCTGTGATGTTCTGGGCTGAAGCAGTGGCTACAGCCTGCTATGTTCTGAATCGGGTGTTAACTGTTAAGAGACTTGGAAAAACTTGTTACGAGCTTATGCACGGTAGGAAGCCCAACTTGTGCGGTCTTGAACCATTTGGTTCTCCTTGTTCGATTTTGAAGACTAACTCGAAATTTGGTGAAGTAGCCGATGAGGGAATCCTAGTCGGTTATGTTGTTGGGACTCCCAACAGACGGGTCTTCAATACGACAACTTGCAAGGTGGAGGTGGTTTGTAACACCGACATTACTAGTTATCAACCGCCAAAACCAAGCAATGGACCTGCTGAGCTTTTTGACTATGTTAAACTGTTTAAGTCGTTTAACGTACCTAATTTGGAAATTGCTGAAGAAGACGAAAGAGTTGTGACGAAGATGATATTTGATGAGGAAGAGGAGCTAGTGCAACATCAGATGACAGAAAAATCTCAGCCTTCCACATCAAACTCTATCGATACCCCTGCATCCTCAGCTGGAGATGAGTTTATTAATCCTTTTCACTCTCAGCCTGAAACAACCATTGATGAGATCTCTTCAAACTTGGAAGAAAATTTGCATGTCAGTGCTGTTCCGACCACTAGAATTCACAAAGATCACCCACTGGAAAATGTTATAGGTGATGTGTCCTCTAGTGTACAAACCAGAAGTAGCTTGAATGAGCACACCTGTGTTTATACAAGCATTAAAGATACAGGTATTATGAATGAATGTTTGTACTCTTGCTTCATAAGCCAAATTGAACCGAAGAATTATCAAATGGCTTTGAAGGACAGTTCGTGGGTCGAAGCTATGCAAGAAGAGTTGGCTCAGTTCGAGAAAATGGAAGTTTGGACTTTGGTCGAAAAACCAAAGAATGTGCATGCTATAGGCACGAAATGGGTGTTCAAGTGCAAGAGAGATGAAAAGGGGATTATTGTGAGAAATAAGGCGAGGCTGGTTGTTAAAGGTTTTAATCAGCAAGAGGGTATTGACTACAATGAGGTTTTCGCTCCTGTTGCCCGGTTAGAAGCGATTCGATTGTTTTTTGGCGTTTGCTGCTTTCAAAAAGATGAAGGTGTTTCAGTTGGATGTAAAGAGTGCGTTTCTTAACGGGAAAGTTGACGAGGGTTGTGTATGTTGAGCAACCACCGGGTTTTCCTGACCCAGACTTTCCTGATCATGTATACAGGTTGAGCAAGGCGTTATATGGTTTACATCAGGCACCTCGTGCCTGGTATTCAACGTTATCGGACTACTTGCTGGAAAATGGTTTTGAAAGGGGTTTGATCGACAGTACGCTGTTTGTGAAGAGAGAAGGATGTGACTTCTTACTGGTTCAAGTCTACGTGGATGACATCATTTTTGCTGCATCAAGAGTATCCATGTGTCAAGATTTTGAGGCTGTCATGAAGAAACGATTCGAGATGAGTGCTATGGGTGAACTAACTTTCTTTCTAGGATTGCAGGTTGATCAGAAGAAAGATGGGATGTTCATTCATCAAACAAAGTATGTTCATGATGTGCTGAAAAGATTCAAGATGGAGGACAGTTCTCCATATGACACTCCAATCTGCATCAATCACAAATTGGGAGCTGAATCAGATGGTGACACAGATGTGGACCCTACTCTGTATCGGGCGATAATAGGTTCTTTAATGTATTTAACTGCTTCTAGGCCTGATATAATGTTTTCTGTTTGTCTTTGTTGCTCGCTTTCAGGCAAACCCAAAGGAATCTCACATGAAAGGTGTGAAGAGGATTTTGCGGTATCTCAAGGGCAAGCCGAAACTAGGATTGTGGTACCCAAAGGGAGGAGACGTTGAACTGGTGGCATATACTGATTCTGATTATGGAGGTTGTAATCAGAGTCGGAAGTCAACAACAGGAGGCTGTCAGTTTCTTGGAGGAAGATTAGTTTCCTGGCAGTGCAAGAAACAGACATCAGTTGCAATTTCAACTTGCGAAGCTGAATACATGGCAGCATCCAACTGCTGCTCTCAGGTTTTATGGATTCAGCAACAATTGCGCGACTATGGTCTGAATTTCTTACTCACTCCTATTTTAATTGATAACACTGCCGCCATCTCAGTAATTAACAATCCCGTGAAGCACAGTAAAACTAAGCATATTGACATTCGTCATCACTTCATACGGGATTGTGCTGAGAAGAAAACTGATCAAGATCGAAAAAGTTGATACACTTGAAAATTTTGCTGACTTGTTTACAAAAGCGTTTGATAAATCCAGATTTCAAAACCTAATTGAGCTAAATGGGATGATCAATCCCGAGTAACCATGTCTTTGTTTTTGATTAAAAAAAAAAAAAAAAAAAAAAAAAAAAAAAAAAAAAAAAAAAAAATGTGTGTCTTTATTGCTTAAAATTAGTCGGTTACCTCAGTTTGATGGACATCTCCTCGGATATGTTTTGGTCCTTGTTTTCGACTTAGGAAATGAGGATAGCCATTAACCGGAAGACTGAAAGTAACTGGGGCAGTGGTTGACATGTTTTTTCTTTCAGTTGCTGAAAATTAGTCGGTCATTCTTAGTAAGAAGGACACATACTTGTATGTGGTCGGTCCAGCTGATCCAATGGATCTTCAGGATAGCCGTTTTACCTGATGACTTTGACATGATTGGGGCGATTTGAATTCAAAATTTTTTTAGGGAAATGAAATTACTTTTCAAGTCTATTACTTCGTAAGAAGTTCTTTGCTGTGTTTAAAAGAAAATTTATCCAACCTTGGAAAATGATATATATACTGACTATGTGTGCCTAACTAGTGAAGTTAATAAGCTTAAAAGGCTTTAGAACAGTCATTGTATGTCATGGTAATTTTAATGGTGCGTAAAAGTAGATGTGATACTAACTTAAATTTACTCGAATTTATGTGGAAACCTCTTAAGAGTTTTGTATGTCTTCATACATATCTTTTCGAAGGATAGGCAGAAAAGCAACTACCCAGTCATACACGAGCCCGTGAGTGTTCTGATTCCCGTGAAGAAAGCATTTAAAGACACTGCAGTGATCCAGATTCGGGACTTGCAGTAGTTTAGTACTCCGATGAAAATTCTTAGGTTTGATTAAAAAAAAAAAAAAAAAAAAAAAACATGTATAATTTTTGTACTTATGAGAAATAGTGACAATAAACACGAGAACCGAAACTTCTCAAGATTTCTCAAGTTTGGAGTAAGAAGAAAACGGGAAGCAGACAACGAGTATCTACAAGTTAATCAGACACTATGGGTCGAAGTCAATTCGGGGTGACTTGGGTATAGCCAAATACGCTTTGAGAATAGATAGAAGGCATCATTACCTCTGAGTTGTTGCCAACTTAAATTTTTGAGCTTAACTGAACCTTAATCCGTATCACAGAAACAATGAAAAACCATTTAAGTTATTACATGCTTACAACCTGTTTCTCTATGTCATAATACAGCCAAACACGGATCCAAGTGACAGTCACATAGTTAGTATGATTCCTGTTCGGATCTTTTCTAAAACGTAGTGGTCCCTGACTAGACTGAAATTTGATCCCTTATTTCGTTAAAATTTTATAAGAATTTTCTGTTTTTGTAGTTATATTTTTATTGTTGGTTACTGGGTCTTGATCATTTTTGTTTAACTCTTTTTGGTAACTTATAAGGATATTTTCAAGATTTTTCAAACTGAAAGGGCTGTTTTTGTAAATATCGGGCGAAGTTGTTGAATCGGCGAAGTTGTACTTAACTTCGCTTAGGCGAAGTTAAGAATAACTTCGCCTGAACCAACTCAGCCCTATAAAAGGGGTTTTCAACAGTGAAATTTTTTTTTATTAACTTTTTTCCGGCGAACTTATCCTTAATTCCGGTTAACCTTTTTTTTATATACACTTTCGATTTCGATCTTTTGTTCCTTGTTTCTACTATACTGAGTGGTATGTGTTGTCGATTTCATTCTTTCATTCACTTTATACTTTTACCCGGTTAGAGACCTCGGGTCGTCTAACCCTCGAAACCAAGTTTTTTTCGACCTCTCGTTACGTGTTCATGGACGATCTTTTCATCCATACACCTTTGAAATATGTTGTTCTTCATGTTTCTATCGTTTAATCGGTCCGAAAACATCGGATTTCGACCTCAGAATCCGAACAGTCGCCGATTCTGTTTCAGGCGAAGTTATGGTTTTGGCGAAGTTAATCTCAACTTCGCCAGACGCTTAAGTTCGCCTAGGGCGAAGTTATCCACAACTTCGCCTGGGCGAAGTTAACCACAACTTCGCCGTGGTGAATTTATCATCAACTTCGCCTTGGCAAAGTTATCCACAACTTCGCCCTGGCGAACTTAACTGTAACTTCGCCGTGGCGAAGTTATCCTTATCTTCGCCTATATCCTTTTCTTTTAACTGTTTTTTTTTTTTTTTTTTTAGACGAATTTACTGATGATGCGAAGTTGTCCCCAACTTCGCCTCAACTTTAATTTCGCCTGTGTATCTTACATCACAACTTCGCACTTGCTACACTGCGAACTTGTGAGTTACGTAAAACGTCTCTAAACTTGATTTGTTTTGTGCAGATATGGCTGCTGTTGGAGGTGCTGGAGGTGATGATGGTGATGAGCAACGACAATTCTTCCCAGCTCATAACCAATACATCACTTTGGATCCAGACGCACGAGGCGTTGAAGACTATAGGGAGATTATCACATTTCTCCAACGATCACGAGTTTTTCACGCGATCACTAATACACTACCCATATCTCTGCCCAACATTCAAGATTTCTGGCAGACGGTGTATTATGATTGCAGACCGGAGCCTCCAGTGATGCGAGCAACTGTCAATGGTCATGCCATACAGTTTTCCTCGGAAGACATACGGTTGGCTCTGCAGTTCGGTGTAGAAACGAGAGACGACCCAACGGAATTCGTAGCTCCTTTCCGTGACGGAGCATACTTGAGAATGGGTTATTCGGGTCCGCTGGGGGACTCGCAGAGGAGGAAAGGCTTTCTGCTGGACCAATGGCGCTTTCTGATGCACGTGTTAATTGCTGTGCATGTCCGGCAGGAAAGCAGGAACAGACGGGATGGGTGCGACGATGCAATCTGCCATGACGGCCCTGACTTACAATCGTCGTTACTCTTTTAGTCAGATGATTTTCTATGAGATTGATCGTCAGAGACGGGCGACGGCGCGAGAACGATTTATCATGTATCCGCGATTTCTTCAAATGATTATCAATCATGTCGCTCGTCTGTACCGCAAAGACGCCCTATCAGATACGTTGAGTGCGTAACAAAACGTATCTTTGCTCAGTGCAGAACGTCGAGCACTCGAAAGCAACCCTGAGCGGCGTCCCAGGCATACTCCACTTTTCGGGTATCTCATTAACCCGGAGTATGTTCCTGCAGGAGGGGACGAGTTCAGGGATCCGCAACCACATCAGGCGGGCAGCACCTCATGCTGTATCAGCTGCGCCTGTTGTATCTTCTGCTGCTGTGCCAGCTACTATATCTCAGGCTGTGTCCACTGCTGAAAACGTTGATCTAGATGCTGCTTTTAGTGGACATGGTTTGTTTGATATGGATGTCTCGGGTCCTCAGTTTATGGATGTTACCAGAGCAGCTACTTCGGTAGCTGACTCTGATCTAGACGAGACGTTTGCTGAGGCAAGAAGACTTATGGTGTCTCGTGAACGGACTACGGGAAAGAGGCCGAGAACGGTGGGGGAGGATGAGGATGAAGTGGATGAAGAGGAGGCAGTACAGATTGTGCTAAGACGCTCAAGAAGAGAAACAGAGAGGGATAGGTTCGGGAGCTGGAGAATCTTCAAGACTAGTACGTTTTGCTCCACCTGCCTTATCTGGTATGTCTCTTATTCCTACAACTGCACAGGTTTCAGCGATCGAGACGTCGGCACCAACAATTGTGTCCCTACCACCTCAACCGCTTAATCCACCGGTGGTAGTTGCACGGTTTGTGGAGTCGACAATCACCTCTACTGCAGGGTTACCAAGTGTACCACCTGCGGTCACTTCTTGCTGATGTTCCACCAACTCCATTGCCTACTTCAGATACCGAGAGGATTCTTTCGCTAGAGCGGATTGTTGCTGAACAGTCAAAGACTATTGACCGCCTAGTGGAATCCAATCAACTACAAGCTGCCCTCCTGGTAGAACATGGACGAATAATAGATGCCTTCAAGGATTACTGGCATCTCAGGGGGGAGAAGACGTGTAGGGGCGATGAGTTGAGAACGAAAAGACGAGAAGATCATGACGATGATCCCAATGCACCTTCAGGTGCAGGTGATGAGCTGCCAAGAACCTCTCAGGCTCTTGGAGCTTCCACAACTGAGGGGGAGTCTACAAATGCAGATGATGATGATGTTGGAGTTATGGGTGATGATGCTGATGTTGAGGACGTTATCGATGCTTTAAAGGAGTTGGATGATGAGGAAGACGATGAGTTTATGGATGATGACGACGTGTTGCCCGTGGATGAGATTGAGAGGATTGGGGAAAAGATTAATGTGGAAAATGTGTTAGAAGAAGGTGAGATAATGGATGATGATGTTGAGCATGACATTCCCGAAGTGGAAAAGTCGGGTGTTGGTGATGAAACGGTGTTGGATGAGACGGTGTGGGAAGAGCAGCCTAGATGGAAGGAAGAATATGCTCATTGGTTTGTCAAGACCAAGAAGCCTGCTGTTCCAACCATGTTCAGAAAGAGCTACAACATTAAAGGGTATGCAGAGGCGAAAAAGGGGATTATTTGTTGGATCTATGATGAACAGCTCAAGTTGTTTGTGGTGAAGCGTTATGATGGCGTTCAATATTTCAAGAGAATGTTGAGATCGTTCAACACATTGCCTGAATGCGAAGTAAAAGATTTGGCCAGGTTGGGCCTGATAAACCGAAACAACGACAATATGGCTAGAATGATTGAGAAGATAATGTGGAAAGAAGGAGTAAAAGAAAAGAAGTTTGAGTTGCTAAAGCCACAAAAGGGAAAATTAGTGAAGGATACAGAGAGAGGTATGAGAGCAGATGGTAAACCGTGGATGGTGATGAAGTACAAACCAGTCCGATGTATCAAGGAGGTACCCATGAAAGCTATGCCTCGAGATGTGCTGAAAGATTTGAAATGGTGGTTTGTGGACTGTGAGACTGCAGAGGCAGTAATGGAGGACGAGGATGAACAAGAACTGCTTCGGGTTTACGACCCGATGCATCTTGTTAACCTGTCGCAAGCTGATCTGGAAGTACTCAACAACAAGAAGATCTTCTACATTCCTGCTTGGAAGGATCAAGCTAGGAGATATCAAAGTGTAGTGACAGTATGTGTGAAAGAAGGGGCGCACGCTTAGAGATGCAGATTACAAGACTCGAGTTTTGAAGAATCAAGATATGAAGCTACTGCCAAGGGGGAGTCTGTTGGTACATGTTTGTCAGTAGTTCATAGTCTTGTAATTGTAATCGAGTCTGTATTGTAATTGTGTATTTGATTATGTTTTTGTTTGTGTAACTAGCGAAGTTGTCAACAAGTTCGCTCAGGCGAACTTGTTGAATATGCGAAGTTACAGACAACTTCGCCTGTGGCGAAGTTGTCGTGTATATATTGATTATTACAGCCGAATCGTCGTGTGAAGGAGTTTAGGGTTTCAGTCAAGTGTTCGAGTTTAAGCAGACGTGTTTGCTAGTTCCAGTGTCTGTAATAGTGACTACGAGTCACGTGTTCGGTTAATAATATTACGTGTTTGATTCATTGCTTGTGTTATTCTATATCTACACTCGTAACCTACTTACGCAGGGATTCCGCACCTGCGTTGTTAGAGAACATCCCGTGTACGATCCGTCCAGGAACCTTCAATGGAGGGAAGAAAGGGAGACGCGTGAAAGGATAGTTTATCAGACACTAGAAAGGTTGCAGGGAAATAAGTGGTTCGTCACAGTTATTTTATAATGTATTTTTAAAGGGTGTTTTACGTTACAGTTTGACCCTACGTTTGTCTGGCAAGCTTGAATGATTTCTTTTAAGTTTTTATGAATGACTTGAGTTTTCTTGTGATTTCTTATGAATAACTTGTGATTAAACAATAGTCCCTACCTATCGGGCCAAAAGTAGACGGTAATGGTTTAAATAAAGTGACATTCAATCTTTTGAAACCTATTGTTGAGAACTTCATGGGAAGCTACCAAATAAAGCTGAGATTCATGATCAACTCGATGATTGTCATGACACGAAGTAAATTGGTAAGCAAGAGAGTTAGAGCGTTTTATGAAGGGTCAACAACAGGAGGTAATCCTGATGGGGTAACTGAGTAGGTTTCGGGGACGAAACCTCTTTAAGGGGGGAAGACTTGTAACATTCTGAAATTTCTAAAATAATAATAATTATATTATTTAATATTGGTGGGAAAGTTTACTCGGGTTAGTGGTGAAATAATAAAATAAAGTAATAAAGTAGGAGTTATCATGAGTCGGGCTTGTGTTGGGTTAAGTAATATGGGTAATGGACTCTGATTAGAAAAGGAGGAAGATGGACCATGGGCTCAAGCTCATGACCCATAATATATAAACCATAGTTATGCCTTAATCCATTCAGTTCCATTCCATTCAATACACCACCCAAAACACACACTTAGATCTCTCTCATCCTACTTTCTCTCTCTAGCCGAAACCAAGAAGAATTGATTTCCGACCCGAGGTAATGATAGTATGATATTGTAGAGATTCAAACCCGTTAGATCTAGTCGCAAAACGACGAGCCGGCACCTTAAACCATTAAAGTTATGAGATCCGGATGGAATCGGGTATATACCGACCAAAAGATGAGCTTAGGGATCACCCTAGCTCAGATCTGGATCGAACGGGACGAAAAACGGTGTAAACGGTGGTGAAACAAGCGAGATCTCTCTTTTCCGGCGAGATCCAAGTTTTCCGGCGACGACGGCGCCGGAAAGGCGGCGCCGAAGAATGTGTTACGAGGTTAAGGTGGTGTCAGAGAATGTTCTGACCTAACCCTAGTTCGTTAGCGGGAGCGTAACGAACTAACCTTGATTCGTTAAAGGAGACATAACGAATTAGCAAGTAATTCGTTATGCCCTTTCGTTAAGATAAGATGACGAACTAACCTCAATTCATTATGTTAACTCGTTAAGAGAACTGATGAATGAACCCCTAGTTCGTTAAGGGTTCAGTTCGTTAAAGTTTCAGTTTGTTATAAGGGTTCAGTTCGCTATGGAGTTTAATTCGTTAACCCAACCACGCGAATGAGGTCCAATTCGTTAAAAGGACCAGTTTGTTATGATGGGTCAATTCGTTAAGAATCAAGTAACGAACTAGAAGTTTAATAAAATGACATAATGTCCCTGGACTTAGAAAAGAATGATTTAATTACAAAGAAGGCCTTGAACTTTTTAAGTTAGCAAATTAATTAACGATTTAAAATTCAAATGGAAAATGTGTTAAGACAGTTAATGGAAATAAATTTTCCAAGCTGACCTGGCAGCTCGACCCTAGCCAGGGGCTCTGCCCCTTGGACCCTGCTAGGGGTTTCCGCCCCTAGCACCCCGCTGCCACGGGCGCTGTCTCCGGACCCCCGTTCGTTGAGTGTTATAACTAAACTAGAAACGTGATATGGGTAGTGATAGTTAATTGATATGTGTAACTGTTATATAGTTAGTCGGGCACAGCTAAAGAAAGGAATAACTATTAACAGTGAACGTAACCAAGTTCAGGTGAGTTTCTAGCCCCATTCCTTATTATGTTTTCGGGGCTGTGTGCATACTCGATGTGATTAGTTAATACACTTACCTTAAGTGGTAAGTGTATGACTTTGATTTATGTATGAATGAATGCTTGACGGTGCGTGAACGATCTTCGGATATTGCATGTACCATCAGGTGATAGTTTGAAGATATGATTGTTATATATGATGTGTAAATGATGTGTGTATGTACGAAAGTTATAATTATGAATATATAGAAAAGTATGGTATTGTTGTATGGAAGAAAGGGAGACCGGGCCCTAATAATATCTGAGGATGGAGGGTGACCGGACCCTAATAATATCCGAGGATGGAGGGTGACTTGACCCTATCAATATCCGATGATGGAGGGTGACCGGACCCTAATTATATCCGAGGATGGAGGGTACCGGACCCTAACAATATCCGAGGTATGTAGGGAGAAATCCTCTTTATAATGTAAGGTTAGTTACGTGTGTATTGTGTAGGTTAAAGAAAGAAAGTAGGAAAGAATGAAAGTATGTGTATGGAAGAACGATGAACAGGTTAAGTATGTAATATGTATCTTCGGATACGTATATAAGTAAGTATGTGAATGTATTGTATGTTGCCTAATTAACTAGAACTCGCTCAGCATAGCTGACTTTTAGTATGCACGCAGGTATATATGTTTATTGAGCTGGCATGAGGATGGTACAACGCATGGATTGAACGGCTGGCATCTGAAGATGGAATAAATGATGTTTTGAATACGATGTTTTATATTATGATCTTAAGGAAATGATTAAATGTTTTGTAACGAATGATGGAAGTTAACGTTCCGTGAATGTTTTAATTAACTCTGATTGAAGAACTGTGTTTATGAGTAAATCCGACGCTAAAGTAGGGCACCGGGACCGGGGCCTTTCAATTATCTTACCGCGTATGAATTCTGGTTCAATATAACCCTCGATGACTTTTCCCCTATGTTTTAGTTCTTATTCTCATAGTATTAGTTTTAATGTGTTTTATGCATGAATTGCTGCTAATGTTGGGTTAATTGTTAATTCATAAATTCTAAATTAGGAGTTTATGTATAGTTATTTCCTTGGTATCTCTGTTCTTCATAAGAAAATTGTTGATTTCCCTTATTTAATTTAGGGGTGTTAATTTCTGAGATGACACGACAAGTAAATTGCGGGTTCGGGTTTTGTATAAATGGGTTCCGGTAAGTTATGAGTCAAAATGGTGAACCCGTTTAGCTAAACTAATTGGGTTCAGGTCAACCTGGTTGCTGATGGAGGTGACCGGTGGGTGGTGGTGGTGGTGGTGATGGTAATGGAGATTGTTGGGGTTTTATGTTGAAGGGAGAAGATGGTGTGGGACCCAAGACATGCTTTATATTAATAAAAAATGCCATGTCAACACGAAAACTAACGAAGTTAGGGTCCGTTAAGCTCGGTAGTGCCAGAAACAAATAAGATGAAAACTGGAAGTAGTGAGTAACAAATCATAAGTTTGAAGTGTTATCAGCTAACGGGTGAAAGTTAAGAGTATTAAAAACCAATACCCCATTTAGATTTATAGAATATTTGGGATTAAACTAACATATTCAATTAACGCATTATGGCAAAAGGTTAAAAAGAACATAATAAAGGTCTCAAAAAGCTATAAAATCGTTAGATAATGGTCAGTTTTTGTTAATGCATCATTAGTCGACTCGTTCTTTGTGTTATATATTTATCAAGTTTTGTAATAGATATAATGTATAGGGGTTAGTTTTGAATTAATGTAAAGTGTCATTCGCTATCGATTGTATAGCGAATGAACACTGTTTTGATTCCTTATTTGTTAGGGGATGTTAACGAATGAGTTGATAACGTATAAGGTCATTCGCTAAGGGATGTCAAATGAATGACATGGCGAATGAGTCATCATCTCCTATTTATACCCCCTATAACTTTCTAATTATAAGAGTTTTGAATTATTATTGAAATCATTTTGTTACTCTGTCCAAATGTCCTCTCAACATGCACACACTAAAACATAGTAATACTTAATTAGTTAACACAGATCATATCACAAGACTAGATCAAATTGTAACAAATCATGATGATCATTAACAAGGTTTCTCAAAAAAAAAAATTAAGAGAGAGAAAAAAAGAAACCCAACTTCTAATGATAATAACCAGTTCCATACCCGGTAAGAAACAATGTTGTTAAAGTATGTTTACAAGGCCAAGCACTTCCGAGTACTCGGTACAAGGTACATATTTGAGGCGAGTTTCTTTAACTCCACCTAGTTACTAAGAATCAATCAAATATTGTCAACGTCAACTAGAATCGCATCCAGTCAGTGAACTTGGGACGATTTTGACATAAAAAAATAAAAATAATTCGCATTTCTATAATATTAAAGAACAAATCTCATTTTTTTAATTAATGATTAGCAATTTTAGAATATTTTTTATTTCAAAATGTATTTAACTTACGTACAATGATATTCACCTATTTTGATATATATATTAGTAACTTATGATATTTGGCATATATATAATATCCAAAAATTAATTTTTTATATTTACCATGTCCGAGTACTCCGAGTACACCCAACTAGGGTCTTCTAAACCGCTCATCGCTCAAACTCGCTCGCCGCTCGCTCGGAAATTGCTCAGAAAATGCGCTCGTTTTTTCGCTCTATTGTAAACGAACCGCTCTGCTCGGTTTGGTTTGTAAACGATCCAAGAAACGAGCAAAGGTCTGTTTGGTTCGGTTCGGCTCGAATATTTTTAATTTATTTTACATATAATTATATATGAACAAATATGTAAATATATAGACAACACACATGAAATATAAGTATACAATTTTTTGAACCCTTTAAAATATTTTCTATTCCGTCAATTTTGTAGTTTTATTAGTTCGATTCATGGTTTCAGAATACTAGAAGTTTGTTTACATATTCAATATATCTCACTTCAAATTTCTTTCTCCTATAAATATATAACCTATTACATGTTTGTCTAAAAACTATTATTTGTTTATAAAATATATTATTAGTAGTCTTCAAACTTGTTTCTTATTGAAATTTTTAGAGTGAAAATGAACAATTATGCTTGAAAATCTCTTGATGTTTGATTGAAAAATGCTCGATTCGATTTTGGCTCGTTTTGGTTTTCGCTCGGTTTAAATTTTTGTCGTTCATTTCGGTTTGGTTGTAAATAATCCAAGCAATGAGGAAGCCTACGCTCGGATCGGCTCGTGAACAACCCTACACCCAACTCCCCAGTTGGCTGGCGGCCTAGCGACTTTAACAACTTTGGTTAAAAAAATACACGGTTCCACACCCATGGAATAGAAACTAACATACCCAATAGGCAGGGTAAATTTAAACCGGTTTCAATACGAGGTGGTTTTTCAGTTGAGTCATGTTTTCTACCCAGTTTCAATTTGCTAACCAGTTTTTTTATACCTCAAGTATAGATGTGGTCATAAAACCCGGTTCTAGATCTGGACCGGTGTCCCTGACCCGAACACAAACCCAAACCTGATCCTAGTGGCCAACCCGCAGGTGTAAACCTGGTATTGGTTTCTCAAAGAAACTGTACCCTGTACAGGACCCGACCGCGCCTACTAGGGCCGGTTTCACCTCAACCTGGTTAAAACTCAGACCCGACCGGGGTAAACCCGGAAAAACCGGTCAAAACCATACCATACCATACCATATCATTTCCAAAACTGGTTCCTACTCGGCCCAGTTTATGAATTTGTTGACCAAACTCGGAACCAGTTCTCACCCGGGTTCGGTTCATGAAAAAACTAGATTTTCCCAAAACGGCTTGAAGTAGAAGTGTACAAAACGGTTTAGGAGCATGAAAGGCCGAACTTGTCCAAATCGATTCGGTTTAGTTTAGAAACCAATTATACCGGTTTTTTTCTCAAATCGGTCCGGTTTTAAAACCGATTTGATAGCTCAGAAGAGGAAACGCTGATAGAATCGGCGGACTGGGTCAGTTTGGGACCATGATTGGTTGAAACCAGTTTTTTGTCAAACCGATTCAGGTCGGTTTGCAGTGGACCGATTCCAAACCGTTGTTTTACATCTCTACTATGAAGAGCTGATAACCCATTTAGTGGAATTTTCTTCTGGTCCATTAATAGACTACTATCCCAAAAAAGATGGTGCATAGCCGCATAGCCTGATACTAATTAGAGTAAACTGTGGTTTTCGTCCTTGTGCTTTGTTCATATATGGGATTTTAGTCCAATAATTTCAAGCTGCAATTTTCGTCCGTGTGTTTTCATTTCACTTGCAATTAAACCCAAATTCATTAACTCCGTTAAGTCTGGTTGTTAAACCCATCAACGTATCCCTCACGTGAGATGCAGTTTTGTCCTTTTTCTCCCCAAATAAACCCTAATCTTAATTCGCAAGCCCCCTCACGTGAGGGGCTGGGGTGTATTTGGGGGGTAAATGACAAAACTACCCCTCACGTGAAGGGCCCGCTGATTGGTTTAACGACCAGACTTAACGGAATTAGTGAATTCGGGTTAATTGCAAAGGAAATGAAACAACAAGGATGAAAATCGCAAATTTAAAACTATTGGACTAAAATCGCATATTTGAACAAACCATAAGAACGTAAACTGCAGTTCACTCTGCTAATTATATCCATTGTGTCATAAATCCCAACTGCTAATCCGATCCATTTGTCAAAAGGCCAAAATAAACTAAGAAGTATATGAATTTTCGCATACCTATTATATACATATGTACATTATCATGTATCTTAATTGTACATATGTGTATAAAGAATAACTTGCATAAAGTTAAAAAATACGTATTATACATATATGTATAGTTTTGCTCAACCGTTATTTTTTTAAATTTTTTAATTTTTTTATGAAACCAGGATGAAAAATAAAAAATATTGGTTTTTTTACTTTTCTTATTTTCCTGTTTTTTTATAGGTTTTTTTATTTTTATAAAAAGAATTTTTTTTGTGGTCGAAAATGGTTCTCAAATTTCTCAATTTTAAAATAGTTCTCACATTATCCTATAAATGGGTGAGGATCTTAGAAATTGAGAACGAAATTGAGAACTTTGAGAACTATTTTAAGCTAAAAAAAACTCATTTAAAAAATTAAAAAAAATTATAAAACAAAAAAAACAAAAATTTTTAAAAAGTAAAAGAACCAAAAAATTTATTCTGCATCCCAATTTCATAAAATAAAAAAACCTAATGATACACATATGTATATTTTTATTTAATATCGATTTACATAAAGTACATATGTGTATATTATTATTTATTTTAATTGTACATATGTGTATAAAGAATAACTTGTATAAAATTAAAAAATATGTATTATACATATATATATTATTTTGCTAAACCGATATTTTTTTTATTTTTTTTATTAAACCGGGATGAAAAATAAAAAATATTGGTTTTTTTACTTTTTTTATTTTCGTGTTTTCTTTGTTTTATAATTTTTTTAAAATTTTGTAAAAAAAAATTATTGTCCAAAATGTTTCTCAAAGTTCTCAATTTCAAAATAGTTCTCACATGATTCTAATTCTAATCCTATATATACACTAGTCTATATGCCCGTGTGACACACGGGTTGAAAAAGTTATTCTTAAAACATATTTATAAGTATAATATATGAAATTTTGAAAATCAAATAAATATGTAATCAATTAACTTAAGACATAAAAGATGAAAAAATATATATTACAAATTTCTAAATACTTCTTTGTATACAACATTTGATGTAGTTTTTGAAAAATTACCATCACTATCTAGGATAGCAACTTTGTGACTGTCTCGTCTTGTAACTCATTGATAATGCAACATAAATTGACCATGTGTTGGACTATATACTAATGCTCCAAATATGCCGATTAACGCATCAAATGTTTATCTCCTTCTCGTTGCCATCCAGGATTAGCATAAACCTCATCTACAAATATAAACGCAAAAGGCTGCACAAGCAATTTTTTGGTTTAAACTCATTTTAACCCAAACAAAAGTTTACATTCTTTGAATCGGTTGGTTATGAGTTATGACTCAAACCCGTTTCGACTTTTGACAAGACAACCAAAAAAAAGTTAATATATAATTTGATAAACATAAATGTTCTCCTTCTATGTTATTTAATAGGGGTGTTCATGATTCGGTTTAAAACCATAAAACAGTCCGTATAAAATCGGACCAGACCGTAATACTTTATTATAAATTTGTATTTAATTATTTCTATGTTTGTTGATTACATTTTGAAGCCTTGAAGATCACTCTCTGTTTATTGAACAAATTTAGTTTACTTACCTTCTCAATCAGATTTCAATTCTTATTATTTATTAATCAAGTGTGATACACAATTTGGCTTTTTAATTCATACCATCATATATCTATACAACAAGATTCTTCTTTGAAGTAATACAGTAGTCTGTATTATTAGGGGGCTAAACATTTATAATCTAAAACTATCTAACAAACTTATATTTTGACTGCATGGTTAATTAATTTTAGAATTTATAATACATACGTACACAAACAGGCCAATACATATACATACAAAAGCATGTATATTTTATAAAGTTCAAACCGTGAAACCAAGCCATTAGCAGCGGTTTGGTTTCGTTTTAATTTTCAGCGGTTTGGTTTAGGTTTTCGGTATCTAAAACCCCATCATTTACACCACAAACTAAACATGTAATTAAAAGAATTCCACATATTAAACCTCAACTGACCAAAGGAAGTAGGAATTGAATGCATGACATGATCGAATCAGTGAAGATCGGATGATAAGAAGCCCCAATTTGAGTGACTCAACTGTTACACACAAAACACGTATATGAAAAATTGTTAATTGATATTATGTTACACTACCAATTAACAAAAATTCATAAACAAACGTGTATACCCTTGAATCCTTGATAGGGTAGACTGCGTAGTGGACCCCGTTATTTGCATTACTCAAGAGTGATTGTCGAAGTAACTGTAACACCCCGTAACCGCAGCGGAAACGTAAACGGGATGCAACAGACACCTCTGATATCAACCACATTGTTTATAAAGAAAACTGAATACATTAATATACTTCAAATTACATTATCTTGTATTTCATTACCGTCTAGGTGATACACACATCATACAATACGATACATAATTCTATTTATTATAATGTATCCTAACATTCCTCACGCAAATCTTACACACATCAAGCACTTAGCACGTAAGCAATCACTTCATCTTAGTGTACCTGAAAAGCATGTGAGAAAACGGGTCAACTACGAATAGTTGGTGAGTTTCACAATTTGAGTAAACCATGATAAATCATTATCAAAATATAATATTATCTGGGGACACTGTTAACCCAAATTGTACTCATTCTGGGGGCAACGTTAACCCAGAAACACTTCCAAAGACATCTGGGGACACAGTTAACCCAGTAACACTTCCAAAGACATCTGGGGACACAGTTAACCCAGTAACACTTCCAAAGACGTCTGGGGACACAGTTAACCCAGTACTGTACCCATTCCGTACGATTCCCGTACAATCAAATATTTATAAATACACGCAAATCCATGCGTTCAGTATGTATTTAAACATTTCAATAGTAACATGCTTCCGCCCCGGGAAAATATTTGAAAACAATTCAGAAAAAGGGGCTCGTGAAACTCACCTTAGCACATGCAAGCAGGTAACAACAATCATTATCAGTTAACACGTCCAATCTGTAATATGAACCCTACGATCGTTACTATACACTCATTATTAATATAACTTTAACCAAGTTAACCGGTACATCTGGGGACACTGTTAACCCAGCACTGCACCCGTTCTGGGGGCAAGGTTAACCCAGAAACACTTCTCCGGACTCAGATTGTGATATCGTTTAGAGTTCCATGGTCACAACTACTTTTAGTCGTTTTTCTCGTTTTGCGTGCCTAGCACGGTTATCCGTTTTTACGTTTCAAAAATGAGTTTGGTCACACACGACCCGAGAGTAGTGGTTGACTGATAATTTAATTAAAGATGTGAAATTAGAGCTCGGTTTAGACGCCCCGATTGGCCGCGGGACCCGTTTCCGTCTTTAGTGCACCGGAAACTGTTAAATCGGTTAAAAATACCCAAATCATCCGAATTATTTTCGGATGATTCATTTTTACTTGTTTAACTCAATTATATGAAAATAGTTCATTTTTAGGATTTTTATACACCAGTCAGCTCGCTTAAGCGAACTTCACCGGTTTACGCGTTTTAACTTTAAAAGTTTGATAATTAGCACAAATAATTATCCGTTTAACCTCGGATCTTGAAATTTTGCACAAATAACATTTTGACAGTGGGGAAATTTATAGAAATATTTCCAGAATTAATTTTTATATTTAAAATTTATTTATCTATTTTTAAACACCATTTAAACACTAAATATGTCGTAAATACCAAACGATCTTACAAAAATCCCAAATTTTTTCTGGATGTCCCCTGCCATCCAAATAGTCCCCTGTAATTTTTCCAGAACCAAAATCTTCTTTTACATGCCATTTTCACTAAAACCGAGCTAGAAAACCCTAGAACTCGTTTAACCGAAAAGCCTACTTAGACTTCTCCAACTGACCTCAAATTTTGTGTGTGACTTATACATGATATAAAAAGCTTATCTGCAATTTTCCAGAATTTTTCATGATATTTAACTATTTTTCACCATTTTTAGCCAAAACCGAGCATTAAATTCACCAAATATTCATCCTTTATCCAAAATTTACCAAAAATTCACAGAACTCTTATTTTCATATATAGAACATCCCTGTAAAATTTCATGATCCAACTCTAAATACACCGAAATCTGTCCAAAAACTCCAAAACCGAATATACCTTTCGTTTTCCGCCACTACAAGCTACACACTCGTCTTTCCGCCTTATCTACCACTAAACACAGAGCCTACAACCAACATACCACAATACGAAGCAAGTTACACTCGCGATCAAGCCTCTTACATTATAGTTTCGGTTATGATTCAAAAACAAAGATTTAAACCGTAAAAATTCGTTCTTGGTTCGTTTAACCCCTTTCTTGGACCAAGATCCCTTGTATAACCCGTATACATCACCTGATCATGCAAGAATCGGTTTTCATCTTTGAAACCTCATTTTCTTGCAATTAAACTCAAGAAACGAAGATGGAAACGTGATTAACTCAATTCTTTACCTTGTTTTCTTGCTAAAAATTCTCGGTTTTGGTCGATGGAGTTGAGAGGATTGAAGAACTTGTTGAATTGATGTGTAAAAAAAAGAAATGAAGCCTAGGGGGACATGGTGGAGTCCGATCGGTTCAAGTGGGGGGTGGGGTGGGGCCCACCTCTCCATTCTTAGCCACATATTTGGATTCTCGTAATCCGGATAATGTTTTGGATAATCTGGTTCAGTTCGTTTTTCGGTTAAATGTTTAATTCGGCTTAAAACGAGGCTAAAACGGTCGTTTTTCGGCTTAAAAATGAAATTTATATAAAACCGATTTAAAAACTTTAAAAACTTAAACCATGTCATTTATTAACTTAAAACATCATATCATTAATTATCGCGCATCTTTTTCGGCTTGATCGATCATCTCTTGCTTGGTTTGGTATTAAAGGTTTTGTTTAATGTACCGACGTACCATTAAATCGAAATTCTTTTTCTGTGCTTTAATTCACTTATCCCGAAGCTTTAATACTTCGTAAACATCACTAAATATCATATATCTCGTCTATAATTGAACCCTCGATTCGTTCGGGTTTCAATAACTATCGATCGATTAATCGCATATTCAATACGATGAATTATATATTCACGTACAATCAATACAGTGAACCATGTATTCTCGTATAATTACTATGGTAACTCATGTATCCGACATTAAATATGACGTAACTATTGTCTACGGTTAGGGTATACCGGGTTTCGTCGGAATCGTTACAGTAACGACTTCACAGATTGATCATCCGCCTGGAAGTTAATAAAATTCAACTTTAGCCCATTCATTAAGGTAGCGCATATGAACAAAGATGTCACAATTAAATATTTTTAACCGAAAGAACAAAAATAAGTTAAAATAAAATGTCTTACTTGTTGGTTTAAATCCGAGTAAAGCTTTAACTTCAATCTCAACTGATTGAGCTCAATCATCTTTGCACTTTGCAGCTACCAAACTGTAACAACTCGGAATTTCCAAAATTTATTATTTATATTAAAACCCGACCCATTTCGATGCTCGGAAAACTTTACCGCATTATCAAGTAAATTAACTATTTTTACTATTATTTAATTAATTATATAATATGTATTTATAACTATAAATCTTTGGCAAGTTTAACCAACACCATAACCTTTTACCCTTTTGTGTACCCATCCTTAAACCCCAAGGGCTAAAATTAACTTTTGTTTACAACCCATATCTCTAACTGGATCCCCATTATCCAAACCGATATCCATTTCAGTTTTCTTGTACCCGAATACACAATTAGTTTGCTTGAACCATAATTTTCGTTATAATCGTGTTGTTTGATCTCACATATATCTTTATTGTGGTATTTTCGGCTTAACCGACAATTCAATTTTTGTTAACTCAATCTAAACGATCTGTTCTTCCTTATTATCCTGACCGACAACCCAATGGACTTGTTTGACAAGAAATTCTTCGTAATAAACCAATTAAACTCGTAAGCACAATCATATAACCATAGCCAACAATAACCCTGTGCGTAATCGTATTACTTTAATCCCTTTCTGGTTCGTTCATAACCACCTAGCTTCCAGCCACTGTTGTGCCTCGTTACACTACCTCCGGTCATCATAAAAGGTAATTGATCATATGGTTTTGATCGCGTTTGCATGTAGACCAAAAGCCCCAATGCTAATTTGATCAAGTATAACGAATTGAATCAATTGCAAATGTTAGGGTTTGTTCTTGATTTTTGTTTAAATAGTTTCTGTTTATAATTAATAAAATCTGGCCCTTGTTGCATATCGCTGGTTAGCCCAGCTGGTTAAGACATGGGTGGGATGGCAGGTCGCGGGTTCGAACCTTGGTCATCCCGTTTTTATGTTATTTTTGGTAAACATTTATTAAAATCATTTTTATTAAATATATTAATAATAATAACCAAATAAGATTATGATTCAATAAAAACCGACTTTTTAATACTCGTTTAACTCATGTTTTCGTTCGTGTTTGCTTATATTTATAAAATTTGAAAGTAATATTTTCCTAGATATGTTTTCAGGATTCACGATAATTATTTTATATAATAAATCCATATATATTATTATAATATTATAGTATTAATTGGTTATTGTTTAACTAGTGTTGTAATTAAAATCCTTATTAAAGCTTATCCTTTACTCTCTTAGGCTCTAACGTTCGTGCGTGACTTTCCGTCTTCTCGTTATCGTAATCATCTTTGTTCGTCTTTGAGGTGAGTACCACATTCCCCTCTTTTTACTCGTTTTCCACGTTTTGGGGACATATGTGTAAAACTTATATTTCTCATATATACTAATACTCAAAACTGCAATTATTGTCTTATGTGTTAACAACTTATACCTCACTTGTTTATGTGCTTATTTGCTTTGTATGCTTCCGCATTCGGAGAGGTCCAACATAATCTCAGTCTAGTATGATCATACGCCAGTCGTTAGCCTTTGTGCTTCTCGACATCTCAGTTATACTTTCTCATTTGGTTAATTTGTTATTCTCATATGACTTGTTGCAGCTACATATTTTGTTATATATACTATATGTACAACTAAACTGTTGTGTTGCTCACTCAACATGTGTTGTTGATAAAATTCTATTTTATGCGCATATGCAGGTTATCATAGAAATTTAATGTAGGTTGGTGAAGACTTAGTGAAGAATTTAAGTTATGAAAGATAAAATCAAGAATTTAATTTGTAATTGTTGTTTGTTTAATAAGTTGTATTTTGTACTTGAATTACTTGTATTATTAAATCGAATTAAATAGATATTATCATTTAAATAATGTTGCATGATAGTAACCTTGAGAGCTGGGCAATCAATTCGCGCCCCGGCATTTCCGCCGTAGGTTAGGGTGTGACAGATTGGTATCAAAGCCGAAGGTTTAAGATAGGTCGTTAGAAATTGCCAAAGACACATGTTTAGGAACCTTATACGTGCCTATCTGTTTGCCTTTATGTGTTCAATTTTAAATTGTTTACAGCTTTCGTGGATAATAATTATTATTATTTATTGTTATACAAACTCCGAGGCTATGCCTCAACATTCAAAGAAAACTTTTCGAAAAGTAGATTGTTTTTTTTTATTTTCGGGAAATTCCTTAAGAATTCCCACCTGTTGTTTTAACTCGTACACCTTAAGGCTAGGTTATGTGGCATGTCCCTGTGATAGATGAAAGGGGAAGAGAAACTGTGAGTTGGGCACTAGCAAAACGGTTCCAAAAACCAAAGGTAAGACGCTATTCCTTACCTGGGTGATAACCTGACCACAGTACTCAACCCTATGGACCCGAGCGAGACCCATAAATGCCATGTGACCGACACCTTAGGTTGATTTTAACCGAATTCACGGTGATTCGTGGCTAAACTCGGGTTTCCCGATTATTGTGTTCCGTTATTTAAATGGTTAGCTGGGTGAAAAATCCATGGAACCCATGGGCACTCCTACTATCCATTTCTTAACTTGTTTTCGTATTTTTGTTGAAGTAATCAAACGTGGTGATTCACAAGATACTCCGACTACACATATTTATTTCGATAGTTCGTTATTTAGTTTGGTCGGTTAAAACGCCGTGTAACGCTCATTGGGCCGACAAACTTCATTACATTGTTAATTCGTTAATTAGTTGGGACAATCAAATTGCCATGTAACGCTCATGGGCTGTCCAACTCAGTTGTTTTTACTCGTTAGTTTTGTTGGGTCATACAAATTGCCATGGAAAGCTCATGGGAGGCCAACATCCACAATTTATATTTCGTTAGTTTATTGTAAACTTAATAATCTAAATTTTAAACTGACTTAACTCCGTGTGTAGTCATCACACATTAATCTTATTGACTACATCATTTAACAACTATTTACGCAATGTACCGCCCCCCCCCCCCCCTCATATTATAAAGTTTTACTTTCAATCCTCATGACACAAATCCCTTTACTTCTCAAGGCAACATTATCATAAGTTATCTATATACTTAACCATTTTGTTAATCTATTGACTTCCTCAATTTAACCTTCATCTTATAAATCCTCATTTTTGGTACCTATAGAATGTCTCATTCAAAAAAAACAACGTATCCTCGACATCAATCGTTTGATTCTCACGAACATCGTATGGCTGCCTGTATCGCCAAGGAGATAGTTGCTGCAATCCCTAGGATAGTGACGCAAATTCAAAACATCAATGCAACCGATTCAACTTTTCCCGCTAACTCCTCTGCTGGTGACTACAAACCATCTACCTCGACTCGTCCTCACAACAAGAAGCGTAAGAACCTTGCTGCAACAAATCATACCCACCCGCAAGTCTCCTCAAATAAGAAACCTTACATCGGTCCTTCCCCGTTAAGCTCCATTTGTAACCATCATCACTTAGATAAATCCATATGCCGTCGTTACACCCAATATAACTGTTATGGCCATTTTGCTAACACCCGCCGTGTCCCGCCTAATGCACAAGCCGTCCCGCAACAACCTACCTCTTATGCTCAACCTGATGTTCCTAATACCCGTGCTTGCTACCATTGTGGAAACCCAAATCACCTCCGTAATTCGTGTCCTAATCGTATCAATGCTCATCAAGCTCAAAACCATAAACCTCATGTCCCTCAAGCTCCTCCCATCAAACAAGGTCAACCTTACTTAACCCAACACTAACAAACCTCACAACCACAAGCTCAAGTTTACCAAACATATTTCCACCAAACAACTCTCTTGGAAACCGTTCAAGCTCCAGTTTTCCTAGCAATACCAAATCAATCTACCGCAACTGCTCCTACTCCCGCAATTCCTTATGGTGCCTCAAGTCGTGCCAATTAAGCTACTCAACGACCGTGAAAACTTTTGTCGTTCCCTTTATCTATCTTATTTTGTCTTTTCTTAATTACGTATTGTAACGCCTCTTTATGGCCTTGGATTATTTCCCATTTGAAATATTTATCTTCTTTTTAATCTATCTTATGAATAAAGTTTCTTTTAAGTGGATTGTTTATTTAAGCCTACGTCTATCTCATTTCTTTACCTTCAATATTTACAACCTACCCTTATTAAATTTTAAATACTTATATCTTTACGTTTAAAAGTCATCTTAAAATTTCACTACGACTTTTGAAATGGTTTTTATGCATTGGTGACTTTCTAGTGTTCTAAATAAAATTCCTTAAAACTTTTGTTTCCTTAAAGTCATATTTTAATCAGACGTTTTGTAAACTCACACAATGGGACAAGTCATGTGGACCATTCGACAATCTAAATAATTATGGTCCGGAACATAATTATCGAAGTCCTCGCATGGAAATCATGATGCGTAAGATTGTGTGTCATAATATAGAATTGAAAGTAATTGATATAACGGTACAAATGTAAAAAAGATAAGAACATGGTGGATACGCCGCTGGTAAATCCTATATATAAGTGTCCTTATCGGATTTGCATTTGGAGAGTTTTTTCAACTATTCAAAGTTTTGTGCTATCATATTTTTTTATTTTTATTTTTAATTTTATTTTAAAATTTTCTTTTTCTCAAACTTTAATAGTTTTGTTATAATATCCTTTAATTTCCGGACGAAATTCCCTAAAGTAGGAGAGACCGTAACAACTCGGAATTTCCAAAATTTATTATTTATATTAAAACCCGACCCATTTCGATGCTCGGAAAACTTTACCGCATTATCAAGTAAATTAACTATTTTTACTATTATTTAATTAATTATATAATATGTATTTATAACTATAAATCTTTGGCAAGTTTAACCCACACCATAACCTTTTACCCTTTTGTGTACCCATCCTTAAACCCCAAGGGCTAAAATTAACTTTTGTTTATAACCCATATCTCTAACTGGATCCCCATGATCCAAAACCGTATCCATTTCAGTTTTCTTGTACCCGAATACACAATTAGTTTGCTTGAACCATAATTTTCGTTATAATCGTGTTGTTTGATTCACATATATCTTTATTATGTTATTTTCGGCTTAACCGACAATTCAATTTTTGTTAACTCAATCTAAACGATCTGTTCTTCCTTATTATCTTGACCGACAACCCAATGGACTTGTTTGACAAGAAATTCTTCGTAATAAACCAATTAAACTCGTAAGCACAATCATAAAACCATAGCCGACAATAACCCTGTGTGTAATCGTATTACTTTAATCCCTTTCTAGTTCGTTCATAACCACCTAGCCATCGGCCACAGTTGTGCCTCGTTACACTACCTCCGGTCATCATAAAAGGTAATTGATCATATGGTTTTGATCGCGTTTGCATGTAGATCAAAAGCCCCAATGCTAATTTGATCAAGTATACCGGATTGAATCAATTGCAAATGTTAGGGTTTGTTATTGATTTTTGTTTAAATAGTTTCTGTTTACAATTAATAAAATCTGATCCTTGTTCCATATCGCTAGTTAGCACAGCTGGTTAAGACATGGGTTAGGGGATGGCAGGTCGCGGGTTCGAACCTTTGCCATCCCGTTTTTCTGTTATTTTTGGTAAACATTTATTAAAATCATTTTTATTAAATATATTCATAATAATAACCAAATAAGATTATAATTCAATAAAAACCGACTTTTTAATACTCGTTTAACTCATGTTTTGTTCGTGTTTGCTTATATTTATAAAATTTGAAAGTAATATTTTCCTAAATATGTTTTCATGAATCACGATAATTATTTTATATAATAAATCCATATATATTATTATATTATTATAATATTAATTGGTTATTGTTTAACTAGTGTCGTAATTAAAATCCTTATTAAAGCTTATCCTTTACTCTCTTAGGCTCTAACGTTCGTGCGTGACTTTTCGTCTTTTCGTTATCGTAGTCAACTTTGTTCGTCTTTGAGGTGAGTACCACATTACCCTCTTTTTACTCGTTTTCCACGTTTTGGGGACATATGCGTAAAACTTATATTTCTCATATACATTTATACTCAAAACTGCAACTATTGTCTTATGTGTTAACAACTTATACCTTACTTGTTTATGTGCTTATTTGCTTTGTATGCTTCCGTATTCGGAGAGGTCCAACATAATCTCAGTCTAGTATGATCATACATCAGTCGTTAGCCTTTGTGCTTCTCGACATCTCAGTTATACTTGCTCATTTGGTTAATTTGTTATTCTCATATGACTTGTTGCAGCTACATATTTTGTTATATATACTATATGTACAACTAAACTGGTGTGTTTCTCACTCAACATGCGTTGTTGACAAAATTATATTTTATACGCATATGCAGGTTATCATAGAAATTTAATGCAGGTTGGTGAAGACTTAGTGAAGAATTTAAGTTAGGAAAGATAAAATCAAGAATTTAATTTATAATTGTTGTTTATTTAATAAGTTGTATTTTGTACTTGAATTATTTGTATTATTAAATAGAATTAAATAGATATTGTCATTTAAATAATGTTGTATGATAGTAACCCTGAGAGCTGTGGCAATCAGTTCGCGCCCCGGCATTTCCGTCGTAGGTTGGGGTGTGACACAAACCCTGCAGTTTTAATGTACTTCTAGACACATTTTTATAGGGGTTTCTGTATTATGAAATATGATGTGTTTGTTAGTCAAAAAGTAATTCATTTATAAATTCAAAATGTAGATGCAATAGCAATTATAGACACATTTTTATAGGGGTTTCTGTATTATGAAATATGATGTGTTTGTTAGTCAAAAAGTAATTCATTTATAAATTCAAAATGTAGATGCAATAGCAATTAGAAACCTGATGATATTGAGTAAATTTTTTAAATGTTTTTTGATATACTAAATTGCAATATGGTAAGCAATTTGATGAATCATATACATCATATATAAGCAAACCAAACTCTAATATGGAATAATTGAATCAGAAAAAAATAACTAAAAAATTTGTTTAGTCTTCAAATAAAAGAAAAAATTAGGCCTTAAATAAAGATTGTAACAAAATTTATTAGGGAAGAATTAGAGTAAAATGAATTTCCTTTAAAGACTTGAGTCAATTAGGATGTAGGATAAACTATTTTTTCAGGTATAATTCTTGCAGGAAACCTCCTAGTATTATCAATTCCATCAACAAAACCATCGCCGCTACATCCACAATTCCACCAGTGCTGACGAAGAACACTACAGACCTTTATTTTTGCATACACAGCGGTTTCATTAGTAGATAATCTAGAGAAGAGTAAAATAGTTTAGGGTTTATATAAATCATAAAAGAACATGAATACAAATAAGTACCGAACGATTGTTGTTAGAAGGGACCTTGAATTGAAGCCGTCGATTGACATGATGGAGACAAACAAAATGAAGACCTATGAATGAACGAACGATGAAGCAGAATGACACATTTAGGGTTTAGAAGGTTGTGTTTCAAATTTTGAATTTTGAAATTGCAAATGGGGGGTGGTGGGGACAAGAGAAAGCAGATCTGTTAAATGAAAAACCTAGAAGGCTTTCATATGAAGATTCTTTAAAAAATTGGAGTGTTCTTATGTTGACACATCAACACATGGCTTGTATGGCCGACACATCAGTAACTGCTTTATTTGAGGGACAAGTGTCCCAAATGGTTCTTCTTTTATTATATAGGGGGATAGGGGATGGTTCAAGTGAGAAGTCACTTTACTGCGAGAAATACGAGAAATGAATATTGGCCCTTAATTGTGTTTGATCAACGGTCATTAATAAAAATGGCAAAACTGTAAATTTTAGAAATTTATATTAATTGAATTTAACACAAAAAGGCATATTTGTATATTATTATTAAGAATCTTTCTAGGAAACACTTTAACATTTCTTGAATTAAATGTGTCATAAATGTATTTTGTTGACTTTTGCATAACTATATTCCTTGTTTTACGACATTTTTTTTAGTTGCAATTTCATAGTTATTTATAGTTGAATGAAGTTTTAAATAAATGGTAAATTTTGTAATATAAAATCTGTGTTTGTTTTTTCTATTTCGCATTAACTAATGTAGTTAAATGTGGGAATAATATTGTTATTGTGTTGGATAAAATAGGTTAAGTTGTGTTGGGGCAATATAAAGCTAAAGCCATAATTTTGTTTTGTATCAAATGTGGTCTTAGTGTAAGGCCCCGGTCCCGGTGCCCTACTTTGACGTTGGATTTACTCACAATACTAAATATCAGAGTTAATTTAAACTTTTCACGGAATAGATAAATGTCAACCATTTGTTACATAAGTTTTAAATTAAAACAATATAAAACATGTCTTTTAGTTCAAACATTAATAACTAAGTCTTCAGATGTTAGCTCCATCATTCTTCTGCCATGTGTCCCTCTTCAAGCTAGCTGTCCCATCCTCCTCACCTGCATGCATACTAAAAGTCAGCTACGCTGAGTGAATTCTAGTAAATCAGGCAACATACATTCATACACTTACTTTCATATACGCATTCGAAGATACATATTATATACTTTACATGTTACCTTTCTTTGGTAAATTTATACATTCTTTCATATCATCACACTTTCATACTACATGCATAACTATCTTTACCATCTCAGATATTAGTAGGGTCTGGTCCCTTTCTTTTCTATATCAGATATTATTACGGTATGATCCCTTCTATCTCAGATATTATTAGGGTCTGATCCCTTCTATCTCAGATATTAGTAGGGTTCGGTCCCTTCTTTACATACAACCATACATTCGTTCTTTATATACACATTTCATTATATACTTTCATACATACTCTTAACCTCTTACATATATCGTTCATACACATTCACATATTATACACATTCACATATCATGCACATTCACAAATCATACACTTACCACTTAAGGTAAGTGTATTAACTGTTCACATTGAGTATGCATACAGCCCCGAAAACATAACAAGGAAATGGAGCTACAAACTCACATGGATCCTGTTTCTTTATGAGTTTATAGTAATACCCCTCTTTAGCTAGGCACGACAACTGTATAATAATTACAAGTATCAATTAACTATTTCTAACTATATCATTCTTCTAAGTTATTGTAACCCCTCAACGAACAGGGATCCAGGGGCAGCGCCCCTAGCAGAGGGGTTCTAGGGGCGGCAGCCCCTGGCTGGGGTTAAGCTGCCAGGTCAGCTTGGAAAAAATTTATTTTCATTAACTGTTCTTTAATAAAAATTTATCCAAAATTTCTAAGTCTGGGCTAATCTAATCGAATGGCAGATTCTATTCGAATGACAGATTCTATTCGAATGGACTTTCTATTCGATTCGAATGGTATATGCACCTTTTTCCTTCTTTCTTTTCTTTTCTAATCGAATGCTTTCCATTCGAATGCTTGTTTTTCATTCGAATATACCCACTGTAGAGTATTAACACATTTATCATCATTATTACCTCATATATTAACACCCGTTCTTATTTTTCAGTTTTGTATCATCTCCTAAATGTTTTCCTTTCTATTTTAGACCAAAATCTAGCTTACTTATCAATAAAGTTTACACATTTATTGATTTCAAACTCGTTTAAGTTAGATCTAGGGTTATTATATGAACCGTGCATACTAACGAGTCCATTAAGTTCACTTTTAACATCAATTTTACATTTTTATGGTATTAAAATACCCGATTTGCCTTAGTTCCAAGTCTTAGGGCAAACCGTTCTCAAAAGCTAAACCTTTATACATAAAACGTACCTCTTGACGTATTTTAAGCTACGGGTTAGCTTATCGTATTAGCTATGAACTTGTTTCTTGCTTGATAATCAAAGATCTAATAGGATCTAAGCTTTGTTTGGATCTTGGATGTCGGCCGTGATATTAGGAGTGTTTGTGTGTGTTTCTGAGTGTGTTATGGAGGTTAGAAGATAAGAATGAGGGTTTTAGGATTTTAGAGAGGTTTAAAGGGTTTATATACCCTTAAACCCATAGACCTAAAGCCCATCACCATCCCTTATTCCATCTTTCTTTGTTCAAGCTCACACTTTATTATTTTATTTAACTTAACTAAATATAAACACACCCTTAAGTAAACGAAACTTCTTTTATTTATTATTATCAAAAATAGGATGCTACACTTAGTTTGTATTATTGTGTAGGATTATTTTGGATAAAGTTTAGTATTTGGCAAGGTAAATAAATTTTTTTTATATCGATATTGTTAAATGTAGGATTAACATTGTTTTGGTGTAAGATAATTGAGTTACGGTGTTTTGTTTTGATATTATTTATTCTCTAAACCGATGCATTAAACTTACAATTTGAATCTTTAAAATTTAAGAAAAACAATTTTATATTGTAGGGGAAGGATATTCTAAGAACTTGATAAATTGTAAGAACTTTAAGAATTCAATATGTACCACACATTTAATTAAATGAGTATTGAATATGTGACTGAGATTAAATTTAATTAAAAAGTAAATCATGAGAAAAATAAATTTTTTTGATGATTACACAAGTTTAAATGTTAGTTACACATGTGTAAAAAGTCGATTCAGTGTGTAAAAAATTACTGTAATTTTTGTTACGTGACTTATACTTACATATTACACATGTGTTAAAAAAATTTTAATAAAAAAATTGTTACGTTGAATTCTTTCGAGTTCTTAAAACTCAAAGTGGTTCTCAAAAGAAATAATCCTATATATATATATATATATAGGGTGCAGTTACCGTAAGCTAATGCATTAGCGTACGATAGGTATGCGAGACGCTCAAAGGTAAAACCCTAAACGCTCAGAAAACGCTCACAAAAAATAAAACGATCAGCCAAAAATCTAAAACGCTCAAGTTTTCATTAAAAAAAAGTGAAAAATTGATCGACTAACCATTCAAAACTGTTTTTTCGGTGAACCAATGATTAATTAGATATGTATTGACGATTCTGAGATGTTTGGATGTGATTTCATGGATCGATTTCATTAAAAAATGGATTCGCGTACCTATTATACGTTAAGGCATTAGCGTATTGCATTTTCTCTCTCTCTCTTCTCTCACACTCTCTCTCTCTCTCTTTATATATATATATACATATATATATATATATACATATATATATATATAGAGAGAGAGAGAGAGCAAGGTTATAATAAGAAGTGTAGAAAGTTTGTTTTCACCATTAGATCTAATAAAACACATCGCACAATAAACACACCGCAACTAAAATAAAACACACCGCACAATAAACACACTTTCCATATCCATCATCAGATCAACATATCTAACGCACCAGATTACTTCTTAGACACACTCTACTGGGCAAAAGTGAAATTGCACTAATTTTGACGTTATTTTACTAATCTCGTGAAAATAACGTTAAAAATGGCGGAAGGTTAATCAGGCATCATGTGGTGGCGTTGATAGCCGAAAGACAATGGTGCATGCACCAATCGGCGGTGTCCCGATGGTTGAGTGTATGTGCCTTATGTCCAAGGCTTGATGCAAAACCACTATCGAGCCGGGGGTCTCACTGGAAGCAGCCTCTCTATTCCTAAAGTGTAGAGGTAAGACTGTCTACATCTTACCCTCCTCAGACCCTACCATAGCTTTGCTATTAGTGGGATATGCTGAGTACGATGATATATATATATATATATAGGGGATGGTTCAAGAGAGAAATGATATTATTGCAAGAAATGTAAGAAATGAATATGGACCACTAGTTTTGTTTTAAGTTTTAAAAGCTTAAAGCTAAATAAAGAAACTATTAATTATTCTATTTCTTCAACTAATATAACTAATAAACCATAATACTTATTTATTTAATTAATATAACTAATTAAATTATTATAATTAGAAAATATTATGAACTCATTTATTTTTATAACTTACTTTTTGTTTCTTGAATTTTTATCCTACACAAGTATAATTTATTCATACAATAAAATTTCTTTCTATCCAAAACTAATTTCTTTCAACTCAATATATTAATATCCATCAACACATACTTACATTATGATGAATAATACCCAAAAAACAATTTTACATGTGTCTGCATTAGATATCAACAAAAAACATACAACCTAAACAAAAGCGTATAATCTACACTTGTTCTAAGAATACGACAACATATAACCTACACACGAAAAACATTTAACCTACACACAAAATTCATCATCAATAAAATACACACGCACACGAAAACATATAACCTATACACAAAAAATATATAACCTACATACGAAAATTTTATCTTACACAAATACAATTTATTCATACATTAATTTCTTTTAAAAACCAATTTCTTCAAATTCAACCTATCAATATCCATCAACACGTAGTTACACTATGATGAATAATACAAAAAACTATCTTACACATGGTTGCATTAAATTTTAATAAAAAATATAGAACCTACACAAAAACATATAACCTACACTTGTTCTAAGAATAAGAAAACATATAGCTACATACGAAAAACATATGACCAACGCATGTGTAGGGTATGTGTATCTTTGTGTAGTTTGTATAATTGTTTATGTCGAATTACATATGTAAGTTATATGCTTTTGTATATTGTATGTTTTTATTGCTCAAAACAAGTGTAGGTCATATAACTTTGTGTATGTTATATATTTATTGAACTTAAATATGTTGATATATGCTAATATATTTAGTGAAAATTATTTTTTTAATAATTAAAAATATAGTATTATATGAATAAATTGTATTTATGTTGAATAAAATGAAGAATGTGCAAATAAAAAATAAAACTAAAGTAGTGTTTTTATCTTTTTAATTATTATAGTTAAATTAGTTAGATATATTAATTAGAGCATTCACAGTCCATCCCCTATCTATATCCCTATAATTACACTACAAAACACTATATTTCTCTTTCCTGTTTAATTAAATATTACTTTTTATACCTTTATTATTACCGTTTTCTCTCTCCTCTACTCACAACCAATTCAACAAATATTAAAAAATAAATAGGGGCAAACAATGTTCCCCAAATTTACAAAAAATCACTACATTTCTCTCTCCACCCTATAATTTACACTCACAACCATTCAAAACTCTACCCTATAATTTACCAATTCCCTTCACAAAATTATGGGGGATGGGTTGGGAATGCTCTTAGAGATATTTATTATGGTTATATTAGTTGTATTAATTGGAGAGAGAGTGTGTATTTATTGTTGTATTTACATCTTTTTTATTTATTTTTATATAATTAATACCTAAAATAAAACTAGTTGCTCATATTCATTTATCTCATTTCTTGCAATAATTTGATTTCTTTCTTAAACTTAAACACACATATATATATGCAATACACTAAATCATACGTATCATTCATGTGGTTTGATCCTAATCATGGGCGGATCTACATATGATTATGCGGGTTCACGGGAACCCATTGAGTTTTGGATTTCATATAAAAATCCTATATAAAATATGAAAGGGAACCCTTATATATTTTCTGTGTGAAACCACACCCAAACTGGATATGTGGCTCAATGGTAACATATTGTGTTCCCTACGTTAGAAACCGGGTTCGAACTCCTCTTTCAGCATGCATGATTTTGTTTTGTTGCACAATATTTACTTGGTTTAACTTATTAGGGTCACATCCGCATAGTTCAACACTTGAACACTCTATCAAACCCCAAATTTGTTAAAAAAAAATTTGCTTTATTTGGTGTTTTGAATTTTGATTCGGATATATATATTTTTTGTTATTATATTGTATTTTTATTAAGTTATAAACCTTAACTAACTCGAACCATTAAAACAACCCCAACCTTCGAACCGACCCGGACAACCGAACTAAACCGAATAGTGAACCCACTGGAAATAATTTATGGATCCACCACTAATCCTAATAACATCTTTAAAAAATAAATACCATGGCTGGGTAACGTAATTTTAGCTTTGAAAAAATTTCGGGTTCTGACACCAGCTTTCACTATAATAACCGTTATGCTTATAAAACATAGAGTTTATCTAATTTACCCTTATGATAAATCACAAAGAGTTTTATCTAATTTACTAAAGGAAACGGAAACGGAAACTGAGCCCATACCCACAAGATATTGGATTTCTGATTCTTTTTCTATAGTTTCATTTGTCTTTTTTTTATGAATTATATAAACAGTCTTTATAGTTTGTTAAACGGTAAAAATGGGTATTTGACCGAACTTAGTGGATGTTAGTACTTAGTAATATCTTCACATTGACTAGAGCATTCTCATCCGGATCTCCATCCCCATCTTTATAATTACACTACAAAATACTATATTTCTTTCTCATGTACAATTAAATAATATTACTTTATATCTTTATCATTACAGTTTTCTCTCTCCTCTACTCACAACCAGTTCAACAAATATTAAAAAATAAATATGGACAAACAAAGTTTTCTCAAATTTACAAAAAATCACTACATTTTCTCTCTCCACCTTATAATTTACACTCACAATCACTCAAAACTCACCCTCAACCACTCAAAACTCACCCTATAATTTACTAACTCTCCTCACATTAATATAGGGAATGGTTGGGAATGCTCTTATATAACTAAAATTATAGAATATTAACACTTTTTTATAGCTACTTTCTACCGATATAAATAATCATAACTAAATTTTAGTTGTAATCAAGGCCTTGAATCCAGAAACCCTACGTGACGGATTTACTTATAAAAACAGTTAAGAATATTATTATTATATGAAATATTTTACGGATTAATAAAACTTCAACATTTCACTACATGACCATTCAAATCTCAATTTAAACAAACTTTTAAATCTTGTCTTAATGTTCAAACACAAAACAAAACATCAATAGTTCTTTCTTTAGATGCCACTCTTTTTATTCTTGTCATGTGTGCTCCTCAAGCTAGTTGTCTCAATGTATTTGTCTACTTGTATACTAAAAGTCAGTTATGCTAAGTAAATTATAGTTAAATAAGTCACAAGTTATTCTTACACATATATGCATATACGTTCATATCCGAAGATACTATTCTTACACACAACCTGCACTTACATTCTTACTTCTTTCTTATTCTTACATTCTTGCATAGATAATTCTAAGGGTCTATCACTCTAATTCTTGCACATATATTATAAAGGAGGATAATTCCCAAAATGATTCAAAACAAGAGAGAGAGAAAAAAAAATCCTAATTTTGTCCACGTTCCCAAAGTAACCCATGAAATACGTACTGACCAGACGCTTTGGGAAAATAAACGACGGGATTTTTAATCCAATCAAAAGTTGACATGTGTAAAGGTTCTGACACACCTTAAAAATCTCGTCTGTTCCGACCATATTTTTAACTAAATCCACTTTTTTATAAAACAGTCTACCAAGACTGTTTTTTAATGTTTCTTTTCTGGTCAGTCCATATTTTTTTTTCTTGAGATTTGAGTTTTTTTAATTTCGTCTTGGTAGACGCATTTAGATTGAATTTGTACCAAAGAGTTCATATTCTCAAGTTTTCTTTTTATAAGTTTTAAGAGTTTTAATATCATCTCGACCGATAGGACTATTAGTATTCCGTCTTGACCGACAATGTTTTTGATTATTTCGTCTACTCTGACTATATTTTTAATTAACTTTTATCTAGCACTTATACAACTTTTAACAAGCAAATAGTTGCCTGCAAATTTCTCCAAACAATTTAGAACCATTAATTCTCAAAACCTTTGAAAGCAAAGAAAGAAAGCCACAACAGTTTAATTCCATACCATTGCATATATCCCATATAAAAGAGATCAGATTCTTAAATGTGTCCAAAGCAGCTACAGAGTCGGTTGAAATTAACAATTCTCCAAGATCTAGAATGACCCGTACAATAGTTTAATAATTAGAAAAAAGTAATTAAGTAAAATAATCTCATAATCATGTGCTACTTTATTTGTAGTGTTTTATTTCACAATGATAATTGACGTCACCTCAGGATCTCGTGAATCAATTCAGACGGATATTTCTATAGCTTCATGAGTCTGGTTGAGCTGAAGATAAATGTGAGGAACATCCTGCTCAAAATAAGTTCAAATTTGGGACTACAATGTTGAAGAAAAGTGCTGGAAATTAGAGTCCAGCTATTCCATAACCAAAGTGAAGAAAAGTTTTAAAACTATAGACGGAGTAGACGGAATAATCAAAAACATTGTCGGTCAAGACGGATTACTAATAATCCTATCGGTCGAGACAATATTAAAACTCTTAAAAGTTATAAAAAGAAAACTTGAGAATATGAACTCTTTGGTACAAATTCAATCTAAATGCGTCTACCAAGACGAAATTAAAAAAACTCAAATCTCAAGAAAAAAAATATGGACTGGAATAAACATTAAAAAACAGTCTTTGTAGACTGTTTTATAAAAAGTGGATTTAGTTAAAAATATGGTCGGAACAGACGAGATTTTTAAGGTGTGTCAGAACCTTTACACATGTCAACTTTTGATTGGATTAAAAATCCCGTCGTTTATTTTCCCAAAGCGTCTGGTCAGTACATAATTCATGAGTTACTTTGTGAATGTAGACAAAATTAGGATCTTTTTTTTCTCTCTCTTGTTTTGGATCATTTTGAGAATTATCCCTTATAAAACTCTATCATCCTAACTCTTACACAAATATTCTAAGGGTTTTCCACCCTAATTCTTGCACAGAAATTCTAAGGGTCTACCACCCTAATTCTTGTATGGATATTATAGAGGTTGCACTCTAATTATTACGCATATATTATAAAAGTCTGTCATCATAACTCTTGCACAAATATTCTAAGGGTTTATCACCCTAATTCTTGTATAGATATTATAGAGGTTGCACTCTAATTATTGCATAGATATTATTATGATCTGCCACCCTAACTCTTACACAAATATTTTAAATGCCTGCCACCCTAACTCTTCCATTCTTGCCATTCTACAATTTCTTACATTCATAAGTGTAATCATGCATACAAACACAAATAAATATATCATAAAATATAAATTTATAATAAAACAATGCATATAAAACAATTATTTTACGAGTATGTACACAGCCCCAAACATAAAAGGAAATATGTCTAAAAACTCATCTGAATCTTATTGCGTTCATAGTTGATGGTGATTCTTTTCCTCAATTGTGCACGGCTAATTTTTTATACATGCACACATTAATTAGCCAGTCTAACATACTATTTACAACTAGCTATGCTAGTTAACTAGCTTAACCGAGCTAACGGGGTTAACTGAGTTTGTGACGAACCAAGTTAACGGGTCTAGCTTGGACGGTTAGAAGTATTTGGGCTTGCTAGTTATTTTAGAACGGATCCACTTATATTGTTCAGGCCCAAAAATTAAACTGTTTTTTCAAGGTCTAGCCCAAAACAACTAAAACACCTAAGTTGGGCCCGCATGTCTCGTGGATAGCAGCTCGCAAGTCAGCCCAAAACCACTAAAACACCTACGCTCTGTTCCCGAGTTCAATAAATAAGAGAAAAGAAAAGAAAGGAAAAAAAATTCTTTTATTTTATTTTCCCTTTTACCTTTCATTTCTTTCTTCTCATTTCTTTCCAAATTGAAAATAAAACAATTCATTCCAATTTACTCTATATTTCTCCTTATTTTCCTTTCATCTGTTTTCTTTTCTTTCATTTAATGAAACTCGGGAACTCAATTTTCTCTCATCTCATTTCTTTTCCTTCTTTAAAAAAAAAACTCTGGAACATAATAATTTTTTTTCCCCTCATTTCATTTCTTTTCCATTAATAAATTAACTCGGGAACACAACGCTAGTCTGACCAAAGTGAGGCATCAGGGCTCTTCAAATTTAAAGTGCGATAACCTAAATATAAGAAGTGGTTAACAAAAAGTAATAATTCAACATTTCTTTTATTTCAAACAAAATATAAGGAGTACATGAAACGATGACTACCTAAAAATACATAATATGATGTAAATATTTCCAAATTTAATTTCCAGTTTTGTCCAAACTCTTCTCCCAGGCTGTGAAGAAGTCTAATATTTAACAGCTCATCACTCAATTTTTAATTTATTTTTTTGGGAAATTTTGACTGACAATAACCACATTAGATACTCACCCTGCCAAAAATAAAAAATAAAAAATTAAAGGTTTTAAAAATTATTTTTCAACTAAATCTCCAAATTAAAAGGTGTATTGTTGAGTCTTCTCCTTTTAAAAGAGTTTGGACATGACCCAACTACTGAATAACATGCAGCCTCCAAGACACCAGTTGGACTCCTTGGCATTGACGTCAATGTACCACTCATTAAGCTCACTGTACAATCACCATTCAGTTCTTTCAACAATTCCATGCATTTAAGAACCCTCTCCTGCAAATAATTAAACCATAATAAAATCAAGAATCTTTAATATAATTGAAGTAAAGGTCTTTCTTTCATGTAAAAGTCCATTAATGTACAAAATTTATTGCATATTATACAAGTGGCGGATCTATGTGGGGTGGGGGTGGGGGTGCAAGATACTCCAAACTTTCTAGCCGAATTACAATTTTATGTATCGTAGACACCAAAACTTTAAAATCCGTCATTTTTATATAACAAAACCATTTCTTGATATGCAAAAAAATAAGCTATGTGGGGTTGGGGGGGTGACGAAGTACAATTTATGTATTGTAGACACCAAAACTTTAAAATCCGTAATTTTTATATAACAAAACCATTTCTTGATATGCAAAAAAAATAAGCGTAGGGGCTACAACTTGGGCGTGAAGGGGCGACAAAGAAGAGGAACACCCCCCCCCCCCCGGCGATATTGGGGCGAAAAGGGGCGGGGACTATTTGTCGCCTGAAATGTTTGAAGAATATTAATAATTTATTAATATGTGTTATATACATACATACATATATATATATATATATATATATATATATATTACTATTGTAGCCCCTGCACCATTACACCCCAAAAACAAATTCTCATCCCTTGCTGACCGGATGCCATACGGAGCGAAACGCCCCAGTGTAGCCCCTCCACTACGCATATCTGTCACTCGTACAAGTCTACAATCAACATACCACTTGCTTTAGTGTTTGTCTTCTTTTGTTTTTTTCCTTGGATTTTGTAACTTATAACCTATTAAGATTTGTACCTTATTCAACAAACCTTGTACATGAATTTGATTGGTAACATAGATATGAATGTACAACAAAAGTTGCAAAATATACAACATTTATGGATCATTAGTAGTTCATTTCACTACCTTTGGAACATGTTGAGCAAGGGCAGAAATCTGAGTTGATCCCACTACATGACTTGCCACTGCAGCTGCTATCTCAGAAGGTCTAAATTCCAAGAACCCCACCCCTGAAATAGTGGAATTACAATTTTGCCCTTCAACTTCTTCTTTCATGTTATAATCAAAATACCATCTTTTTACCTTTAAACAAGCCTAATATGAGCTGGGTTGATGTCAAAATCGAAAATTTTGAGATGGGTTGGCCACCGTTGACTTTTCCAAGAAAATCATCAATGAATGAGAATGGTGTCACTGATTGTACCCTCCATTCCAATGTGGTCAACACAAGCAGCTCCATTTTCTTGATGGATTTTGACTCAAACACAAATCTTGATCCACCCACCTGCAAATTCAATCAAAATTCAAACTTCTAGTTTGACCCAACAGAGAAAGTCAACATCTGGACTCCAAATTGGTTCTTACCTGCAAATCTTGAATCAGGGGTATTTCAGTCTCTTCCATTTTTGCTGCCAATGATAAACAGGCTACAGCTAGCAACTGCATCATCCATGATTTGGCCTTATATAAAAAAAATCAAACTTTATTAAATAATAGTTAACAAATTTATCATATAATTTGATAAATAAACATGATAAAATAACTCACTGGCAATTCATAAACAGCAAGGAATCTGTCCAAATAATTAACTGTTAAATATGCAGTCAGAGCTCCAAAATTGAAATAAGCATGAACCTGCGTAAATTTTTTAAAATCTTTTTAATTTCTTAGTTAAATATAAATCCCAAAAAATAAAAATAAAAAAAATTTACCTTTGTAATCCAATCAACAGCCTCTTGTCTTGCAGCAACATCCAACTTGCCATTCTTGATATTATTCAAGTAATCAACAAAACCAACAAACTGTTGACATTCTTTTTCAATCAACAAATCCAACCTCTCATCAGAAACATCAAGAACATGGTCTTGTGTTTCAACAGGATTTCTATGATCATCATCATTATTGTCATCATAAAAGATGCTGTCATTGTTCTTCTGCACACAGTAAGCTTGATGACAAGAAATCAAGACTTGGTGCCATTTTGAAAACCCCTAAAAATAGTATTTTTGACTAGGTATTCATGGGCTCAAAATGTGCTAAATTTGTGGGAGTTTGTTGTATAGTTTTGTTTTTTAAAGGGAAATTGTTATGTGTAAAAATGGAAATAGAAATAGAAATAGAAATAGAAATAGAATTAGGAGTGAGGGGTGGAAAGAATGAAGCTTATGTACAAGTGAAGAAAATGGTAGGGGGTGGTGGGTTGGTTGGGTTGTTCAGCGTGAGAGTGCATGTGTGTTGAGAGGATTATTTTATACATTTTCTCTTTTTCTTATAATAATATGTACTAATTGTTTTTTTTTATTTTATTTTTGGTAAACTGATATAGTGAATTAATTAATTAAAGCAAAACAAAACAATTCAATATAATACTATGTTATTGACACGTGGGCGCCCCGGTAGAAAAATATAAATAATGTAACATCCACACTTTTCTAGCATCAAGTGAAATATAAATAATGTAAAAACATAACATTCAACTAAAATAACATCCATTTTACAATTACAAATTAGTAATAGTTCCTTATAAACCACATTTGTAGTTTTATTTGTAGCTTATATTCCTTGTCTAATATAAGCATTTTAACACCGTCTCTACTCTTCACTCGTGATAAAGCCACATATAGTTGACCGTGTGTAAAAACCGGTTCTCGCAGGTATATGCCAACTCTTGCTAGTGATTGGCCTTGACTTTTATTAACGGTCATTGCAAAACAAACCGCAACAGAAAACTATCTTCGTTTCAATTTGAATGGCAGTTTCTTATCTGAAGGAGTTAGCCCACTACGAGTTATATAAGTGCGAAACCAAATGCTAGTACCTGAAATAACCTTTACTTCGATAATACGCCTCCCCAAGTTAATTACTTGTAATCTGGTTTCGTTGCATAAACCGTTCTTCTGATCTATATTCCTTAGTAATATTATTGGCACACCAACTTTTAGAACCAATATATGATTAGGAAACCATTTAGAAAATTCGGTTAGTGTAATGCTGGATCGAAACCAGGACCAACACCATCAGACTTTTCTATACTTTCAGAACTGAGATGTTCAACTTCTTCTCCAGGAAACAAAGACAAAAATCTATCATTAATGTCTTGGACAACCTCATTTAAAGGTGCAAGTATGGCCCTTTCTTGAAAATATGAAATATCATTAAAATTTTCTAATAATAATCGGATGAATCACTAATCAAAAGGTCATCTGGTATATCTATAATGGCGTTATCGTCATTGTCACCGCCAAGTTTTCCTTCACCAAGCTCCAACAACCATTCGACAAAATCTATTGGTCTCTTCCAAATCTGATGCCTGAATCCGACCATTAACCTCATGTTTTTTGTTAACCTAAGAACCTTGTATTTGGACCAAATGGGGGATGAACTAAGTGAAGCATTAACAATGTCACTACGTGATCCGTTTTGTACTACTGGTGGAATTTGTCTAAAATCACCTCCAAAAACAATACCTTTCCCCATAAATGGATGTTCATAAGTGTTACGGTTACCACTTTTTAAAACATCTTTTAAAGTCCTATCCAAGGCTTCAAAAGCATGTTTATGTATCATAGGAGCCTCGTCCCAAATAATCAGATCCGTTTTACTCATTATATTACGAATATCTGGATTCCTTGTTATTGAACAGGTAGAATCCTCAGTTAGATTTATAGGAATTAAAAATCTAGAGTGAGCGGTTCTACCTCCCTCAAGTAACAAAGATATACTGCTGGAGGCAGCGTTTAAAACTATTTTAGCTTTAGATTTTATGGAAACCGATAATGTCTTACAAATAAAAAGTTTTCCCCGTCCCTCCATAACCGTACACAAAGAAAATACCCCTTTCTTTGGATCATTTGCTTTCATCATTTCGTTATACACATCTCGTTGCTCAGCCGTTAATGAAATAAAAAGTCGTTGAAACTCATCAGTCATGACTTGTGTATCGTAAGCTGGCTCCTCGTTCATAAAACGATTTGTTGATGCAACGATGGAATCCTCATTAGGGAAAGGCATTGTAGGAAAATAACGCAGAGTATAATTATTTCGGAGTAGGAAGTTTTGAATTTCAAGTAACGCAAGGTTCTTTAGTTGTGCCTTTGAAAGCAGCAAATCTATAACGAATCACAATAGAATAAAACTGAGTTTTTAACTAAACATATTTGGTAATGTCTTAAAGTATTTAAAAATATAAGAAATTATAATTATTTGATACCTGGATTTTTTTTGCTCATTTTGTTGTTTATAAAGAATGCCATCAATTAAATACGGCCAAGTTTTTTCCCATACATCATCCGGTCTAGATAAACTATATGTGATTAACATTGTAGCAAATAAACTTCGTAAATAATAACCACTTGCAGTATGACTTGCTTCTTCAATAGCTTCTATATACTCTTTGTCATCGTCTAAAATGTCTCTTTTATAACAAGCATCTCTATAAGTAGCACACACTTCACCATCAACAGTACGAATATCTTCAAAGCACGTAGGGTCTCTAACCTTGTTTAACAAAATTCTTAAATAGTATGTTTCATTGAAAGCTGGAGGAACATGATGAACACGACCAATAGAGAAACCTCGTTTATGGTCCCAATGTCGTTCATCTTGTTTCCAAACAAATTTTTTTGGAAACTCAATGTAAGTTAGCGTTCGAGCAAGACCATATTTTTCATTACACTCCATCCAAGCAGTGAATCTTGAAGAACCAACAGTCGGCTTGTTAAAAATATCTTCCACATCATCATCATCTACGAACACAACTGTTTGTTGTCCAGGTAAATGAAACGGAAGCCGGTAACCATTGGAACTCTATAACGGACGTCAAAAGAAAAAATTCTTCATGCAGCCTCACATGCAGATAGATATCTGCAATTATAAAATGCATTAGCTTCGTCTATCACTTCATCTTGATTGTCAGTCTTTTCTTGTACAAGTGATATAGTAGCACGATCAGGGCCTTTATTAATGTACTTAAAAAAATACTTTATCGAACCCTCTTGATTACACCATTCAACATTGATTTGGGCCTTATATTTTTTTAACAATTTCTTGTTATATGGAACAACATGTCTGTTGTATAAATTGACCGCAGACTTCACAACAACATTACCCAAATCTCTTCTTCGATAAACAGGAAACCCATTATAATCAATTGACATCTCATTCTGAAATTTTTTGGGAATTTTTGAACATGAGTTATCGACCATGCAAGAGCATTTAGGGTTAGCAACACCACAAGGACCATGCATCATGTGGTCGCTTACAAGTGAATAAAACTCCAGGTCTTCACTCTTATCTGGAATTTTGGCGGAGATAAATTTTTCTATATTCTCCGGATTATAAATTTTATGATCGGAATGCAAAAACAGGCATATATGTGCATGGGGCAATCCGCGTTTCTGAAATTCAATTGTGTAAACAACTGCACATGACAAGTAGTAGTAGATTATATAAGTTATTGAATACCAATATAATATATGTTAAGGATATAAGGTATACTAACATAATTTTGACAATGGTAATGAATATTAACATTTTAAAAATTATGATAACGAACTAAAACCACACAATTACCTGCTTGAAGCTTTCCAAACAAAGCTCTATCCTTCAAGTATTTCAGTAACGAATCAAGCTTCATCTTGAACAACCTACACAATATATCTGGCCGGTCTTTCGACTTGTGATTTTTCTTTTGTGAAAATCATTTGATTTCGGGCCAGTTTGGGTGTAGACCCGTGTTACACACAGGTGGAAAAACATGTAAACAAACATAATAAATTTAAATAACAAATTAAGCAACACAAAATTTCTTCAACTTTCAGACCAAAACGTTAACCATTTACAATGTCTAGATATTAAAAGTTTAAAGTTACAATAAGTTGGTGTGCACCAAACCACCCAAAAAAGTCAACAAAAGACATAAACATGTTCTTTCATATTAAACCACCATCAACTTCTTTAAATATTCTAACAAAAGAAACTCATTTTGCTTCACCACCTGAAACTTTAAAAAACCAATATCATCCATATTATATATGCCAATAATATAATAACATGTTTAATAATGAAATCTCGTGTTACACACGGATGAAAGTTTAATAAAGGTCAAAAAATATTACATGTAATATGTAAATTGAGTTATATTATATAATTAGTTTTATTTATGACTTTTATAATAAGTTTTTGATATATTTATATACTATTAATTATAAATTATAATTTGCAAACCAAACCTTGGTGTTTGATTTATTTTAAAACAAAACATTCATACCTATATTATTATACATTTTATGTGTATAAAAATGATTTTTAGAAAAAATTGTTGTCACATATTAAAAAATGTCTTTCTATAACGTTGGAAGAATTGGAGACGAAGACTCAAACAATAATAAACAATTTCAATATCTTTCAATGGCTAGTAACATGTGTATCATACGCGTGAAAATTGTATATAAATATATATAGCGACATTGATGATGATGATGATGATAATAATAAATTGTTAGTGTAATATTTATAAGAACAAATAATTTTACATTCATTAGAATGTATTACAATGTTGTATTTTGTAAAACAAAATAACATACAAAGTAAATTGCCAACTTAAAACATCTTTCTAACTTAAACCATGAGGCCAAAAAGATATATCAATAAAAACTACATCATGATATATGAAGTCATAAAGTCTTGTTTATTAAACAATCATCGAAATAGAAAGAAATGTGTTGTAATTTTTATACTTGCAAAGAAGAAAACTAAAATCACCACAAAATCAAATTCAGTGTATTGTTAATAAGAGAAATAAAGGTACAAATACAATTCACAAGCTTATAAACAAATCATAAATCTTCAAATACATCCTTGAAATGAAAGAATGAATTTTATGATAAGAATTATATAGAGATAGTCATCATATTATCATACGCTTTAATAGAAGTTGTTTGACAAAATTATTACACGATTTTATTTATGGATGATTTAGATAAACTTTGTAAAGATGTGATAGAATTAATTATAATGTTAGTTTTTGTCTAAATCTGAATATTAAATTTGAATTTAAAGTGTGTGAGTTTCGGTTTAATTTGAATATTCATATTTTGTCAAATTTGGTTACGAAATGATTTATATATGAAAAATGAATATGTCTTTTTAGTTAAAAAATAGTATAACTTAAAAATAACTTGTGATGACACGAATTCATACCGAACAAATTTGATATTCTTTTAAAATTTAAACAACCTGTTTCAAAATAATTACAAAATATAAAAAAATGGTTAATTAGTCAACTTCAAAAAATTATGGAAAGGTTTTTAATTTTTTAAGCATTATAATCGGGGGTTTATTTTATACATTAGTTTTTTTACATTTAGGCATAATAAAAATGGTCAAATATAAAAGAATGGAAAGTTTGTTGAGATTGAAGACTATGGAAAACTTTAAAAGCTTGTATTTAATTTGTAAAATTCCGTATTTAATCGGGTTTAAATATGTTATGACTATTAACCATAAATTAAGCAATTATAGTGACTATTTAAAATTTGAAATTTAAATATAAATTCTAAATGATTGATCTCAAATTCCGTATTTAAGCAGCGCTTACTATATTTTCAGTAACATTAAAACTAAAAGTAAGTTATAATAATGATTCTAATTTAAATTTCGAATAGAAAATTGAAATTATTAATTTGGGGGTTTATTTTTAGACATTAATTTTAACATTTATGCGTAATTAAAAATGGTCAAATATAAACAAATGAAAAGTTTATTGACATTGAAAAATTTGGAAAGCTTTAAAAGTTTGTTAGTAATTAGTAAAATTCCGTATTTAATTGGAAATAAATATGTTATGAATATTAATTATTTATTAGTTAAGAATAAATTAAACAACAAAGATAATACTTATATTTTGGTCAAGCTATGTATTTAAAATCATTAAAGCTGGAATTCGGTAATAATGTTGGAACGTATTTTAGGCATCAAAAATGCTTTAATTTTATACGTATTTAATCTTGATTAATTATGTCATGAATATTACGCAAAATTTAAGAAACAAAGACTTGTATTTTAAGTAAGATTTTAAATAAAAGTCAAATGGCTATCTTCATTTGAAATTTAAATATCAATTCTATAATAAAGCTGGAAAAAGTTTTATGTAAAAAACATATTATAAAAATAATGACAAACATGTTTAAAATTGATAGAAATTTTCTATAACATCCACGCATATTAACAATCAAAACATGTTTACAATTAGTAGAAATTTTCAATAACATCCACACTCATTTGAGACAATTTGCTAATTCACAATCTTGGACCACCAGAAGCTGAAATAAATAAAATTAAATTAATGTTACTTAATAATTTTATAATTTATATATACTAAACTAAAAATTATAAACACATATTTTGGTTTAGCAAGAACTAACAGTGGATATAACCGGAATATGTAAGACAATAATTCTAATGACCACCTAAATCAACCATATCTAAGAGAATAATTGTAAATAGCACATAAATCAGTTTAGGAATGCAAGGCTTCCTTACATAGGCTTGCATTCTGTTGCCCTGCAAATTATTATTAAAATTAGTAAAAAGTTGATAAATAATATAGTAAATTAATGAATGTGTTAACAATACCATTTCGTCTTGAACAATCATTACGATGGACCAATCTTGCCCGGGCTTTGAGTTGTCCTTCAGCCGTCAAAGTTTCAAAATACGCACCTTTAGAATACACTCACTGTTAAGAACATCCAATTGGTTCAACATGGTGATATTTTTTGGCTCCATTTTGCTAGTGGTGAAAAATTTTAAAAAACACAAAAAACTAAAAATAAATAACAATGACACTTTTAAGACTCAAAAATGAAATACGAAAATGGAAGATATATAAAAAAAAAACCAAAAACCTTTGCACAATGCTAATCGTTTTTACTAAAGAGTCTTTGATGGTGTAAGAATATGCCTATCAAATGTACGTATTTATACCAAATGAATTAGGGTAGACTAAATTATAGAAGGAATGTATAAATGTAATTGATTAGAAACATAAATTTAGGAATTTTCAAAAATGTTCAAAAAAATTATAGTAAGAAAGAATAGAATTGAAATCGTGATTAATGGATTTTAAGATAATATGCAATGTTACATAATTAGATTAGAATATAAATATAAATTAATTCCTAAATTTATAATTAATCAGTTATTTTTCCGTTCAATAATATATTATAATTTATTTTCAAATATATGTAATGGTTATTGTTTAAAATGTAAGCTACTAATTATATTATTATTTACAATACTATAATCTATCTCAAATAATTAGTAAATTATAAGTTATAAGTCAATATTTACAATAATAAGTGAATGGGTGAATGGGTCAATAATGGATTTGTAACTCAATTGTTAATGTTAAACAATAATAAGTTAATGGATTTGTATTTGAATTGTTAAAACTTATTGACTGTAATTAAGTCAGTGGGTAAATGGATGAATCAGTCAACTAAGATAATTATAGTAAAACTTAATGATTGTTAATTAATTAAAATTTACATTCAAATATAGACCATAATTGATGCAATAATGAATTCAAATAAGAAGGGGGGAATATCAAATTTACCAATTGTTTCCTAAATATTCTTTGAAAATTTAGACCAAATTTACCAATTTTATCATTTGGCCGTAATTAAATTTGATATCAATTTACAAATTTAGACCGTAATTAATAAAATTTATTATTAATTTAAGAAAATTAAACATGAATGGTACAAATGGGTCATCCTTTCCTAAATGTATAAATATATAATGTAACTGATAAAATACAATTCAACATAGGCTATAACATAAAAATAATGTATTATAACTGATAAAATTCCATCATCGTATTTTTTTTAATCATTTGTATCTTTAGCTTATGATAATATATAATTAAATTATATATTATATATTATCTAAAAAATTAACACAGGTGGAGAATGAAATCAACCAAAAAATAACAAAGGTGGTGAATGAAATCAACCAAAAATAATAAAATATTAAAAAAATTAGGTCAACTATGAAACTTTATCACCACTTTGTAATCTCTTCTATTAATGAAATAAAAAATAATTAATTAAATTATATATTATATATTATCTAAAAAATTAGCACAGGTGGTGAATGAAATCAACCAAAAAATAACAAAGGTGGTGAATGAAATCAACCAAAAAAAATAAAATATATGATTTTTTTTTATATTTCGTATTTGAAACTATAGGTATGATTTTAAAATGATACATTAATTAGAATAATCAAAATGAAAAATTAAAGAATAAAGGAAAGAGGAAAGATAATACTTTAATAGCATTGATGAATCTTAATTTAATATATTATTGATTTATTTTATTAACTTGAAAATTAGAGAAAGCATTGATATACATGGAAAGTATGATAATCAACCAATAGAAAGGGGAGATATGGACTTAAAGCTTATTGCTTTAATAGTATAGTTAGATGACCAATACATAAATTATGTAGCACGAGAACGGGTAGGGACCGGGATACGGGTACGGGAAACGACAAAAATCAAAAATCCAAGATACGGGTACGGTAGAGATACGACAAAAAATTTAAAAAAAAATAAAAATATATATTACATAGGTAGTTAATTATTAATAACAAATAAATAAATATATAATTTTTATTTATATATAATGTCATTTAAACATTTATGTAATAAATTACAAGTTGAGGACCAAATGTAAACTAGTTTAGATAGTGAGGGTTAAATGTTAATCTCTTGATAAGCTTTTATTTTTTTAACAAAGTTTAGAGACTAGATGCAAACAATTGAAAGATCAAGGGGTTTAATGTTTAAACTTAAACTTATAATTTAACCTAAAACACTTTAAAAAAATGTCCAGCCACCTCTTCTTCTTCTTCTTCTTCTTCTTCTTCTTCTTCTTCTTCTTCTTTCATCTTCTTCATCGGTTTTCCGGCGCCGGAATTCTTCGCCAGAATACTGTATGTGGCGTCAGAATTCTCGGATACGTCCCGGAATCGTTTGTTGAACGTCCCCATTTAACGGGTTCGTTCAGGAAACATTTCAAACGCGTTTCCGATGTGTTTCTGTCCCCACGCCATCCCAGGATCCGATACCCTAACCTCCATGTTGTCCACGTGCACCAGAGATGACCGAATGAGAGCATTCATTAGGGATGACAATGAAATATGAACCCGATGGAAATACCCGAAAACAGACATAATTGGTACGGGTTATTCCCATTCCATTAGGGTATGGGACGTGTTTGGGATTACTTTTAAAACTTTTCGCGGGTCTAGGACGAGTAAGGGATTTCTAACCCGGTTATCCGATAACATAGACCCATTTACCCAATTATATACCCGACATAATTTTATGTTTTATATATTTATGTTATGTGTGTGTGTGTATCATATGTATTAGTATATTGAAAAAGTATTATATTTCTAAATCTAATCTAACTACTCTAATAAAAGACAATTCATTCTTGTCACTTGTCAATCTTATAGTCATCCTTTCCTTTTTTTCAACTTATTTCAACATACGTCCTTATCTTTTAAGTCATTTCATTAGTAAACTCAAGTTTTTTTTTATTAAATGTAAATCCTAACCGACTCACTCATTAGCATTAATGGTGAAAAGATAATAAGGAAATATCAAAATTGAAGTTGCAGGCTTGTTAGAATAAAATTTTAAAGTCACAGGTAATTGCAAATTAAATAAACTAAAGGTGCATCATTGTCTAACAATTTGGATTTGTATGGTAAACAAATTTTGTGTTTTAAAACGGGATTCGATCAACATTGCTGTCAGTGCATAATTTTTTATATAATATTAGTTTCAATTTTGGATTTAAAATTTTCTCATGTGCATTTAGCTCAGGAAAATGTGTATTTTCTTAATTTTCTCCAAATATTTTATATAAATATTGCAAACATTGAGAAAATCTATTATATGTATCTTGGTGTTTAGCATTAAATCATTGTGGTTGAATATTATAATTATAATACATATGTATAAGGATTTACTATATGAATTATTTGTCATTTATTAATAAAAGGGTTTTAGTAATAAGAAGGACAATTTTTATTTTTTAATATTTTCTTTCAAAACTCATATCAAAATGCTTCAGAATCATATATTTTATGACTTGATTTATACTTTTTTATATATTTAAATATATTTAACTTAATATGCCTTATAAGACAAATTAATTAATTATAAGCATTCAAAATTTTAAGCAAAAAATTATGTTTCAATCCAGTTTCACTATTTTCGCTTCCAAAAATCATTTAGGATATTGAAACTTAGAATGTCATTTTTATCAGTTATTTACATAATTTCAATATTATATTAACATATTAATTTTATTTTTATACAAATACACCGTGGGTTTATGCTAGTGTTACCAGTTGGTTAGTATATAATTAAAGTGTTTATTATTGTTTATATTCGATATAATAAAGTTATACAAGTTTTGTTTTTAAAAAAATTAAAGTTATAACATTTATTATTAAAATATGTTTTTAAAATTTCGTTAAGATTCACACCTTAACCATGATGTAACTTAATAGAAATATTTATTATTTTTATTATTTGTAACTTAATCATGCTTCTCATTACATTTCAAGGATATTCCGTTTTCACATTAACTTTAAAAAAAAAATAGTTAATCGGTTAGAAGTCATTTACCATGATTCCATAAAATCCGAAATTTTTGCTTGTTTATTCTTTATGTTGTTAATATATATATATATATATATTGATTAATTAAATATTCCAACATTTTCCCATAATATTAACTAATAACACGATATTAGTATTCAAAATTTTAAACATTCATTTTCCAATACTTTCAACTGTTATAAATGAATCACTACCTTCAGTTTATGCAAATTTAAATCTTCTAATATCCCAATAACTCATAATAATCATTGTTATTCGAACATGACTTTAAGGTTAGTATGGCTTTGTCATTTTCCTATTAATTACAATCATATGAAATGAAACAAATCATTTTGTTATATTTTAATTTTCGGATTTATATGTTTCTTACGTATACAACTGTTAATTGTAAAATATACAATCAATTACAATTTTGTCATACACTGAATATTAATGACAACAAATTTATCATGATTAATCAATTTCAAATTCTAAAAATTATAAGGTTGATTATATTATAAAAGTGCATGTAATCCGATTTTTTGAAATAATCATGTTTTTTGGATAAACATAAGTAGATGATCTTAAATGACATCATATTAATTGATTAAAAAGTATGATATTTTTTGTGTAAGAATATATTTTTTTGTTAGTTCATGGATATATTATCAATTATCAATGGTTAGTATATACTTGAAGAACCTTATTTGTTACACGAACAACTATCGTGGTTATTTATGAGTTATAAACAGACATATATGTTACTATATCAAGAGTTACAAGCATACATGGACTAAAAATTTTTATTTTTGATAAATAATATATATTGACCAATAAAATCACAAATGTAGTGTATAATGAAGTTTTTACTTATTTATAACATATTAGTGTAATCGTAGTTATGTAATTTACGTATTTTTAATGTAAATGTAATTGTATTAACAATATATGATCATTTTGTTGACTGTATTTCACTTAATGGTTAAAATTTAAAATTTTAATCAATTACTCGTGTAATACAAATTTCTCAAACTAGTATAATATAAAGACTTAAGTTTCCATTGTGCAATTCCAAATCCATTCAACTCAATTCGCACTTTACGAGTTCATATTCCAATTAGGCTATTACTTATCTGCTTCTTTATTCTACTCATAATCTTCTCCCTATATCGGATACCCTCCATAATAATTATTCCACACGGCCATTGCATTGTTTCTTTTGGTTTAAATTGGATTATTTAATGGTCATCATCTTTTGTAATCCTTTAGTTATATAAACAAAACCCGATAGAAACCCAAAACCTGTAGTATACCCGATGGGTTTGAGACGAGTCTGGGATGAGTTTCTATAATTAGGTATGGGGTTGGGATTACTTAGACACGTCTCAAACCCTACCCATTGCCATCTCTAGCATTCACATCCCATACCACATTTTTTATGAGGGGTATTTTTATAAGTGGTTCGAGTATTGTGAGTAGAGGTAAGAAAATTTAGTAATTTTTATGAATATATTAGAAAAGTTATTCTTCACCTACTATAATTTTTAATTCTTTTTAAAAGTGGTTATAAGTGGAGAAAAAAGAGAAATTGTAATGATAAATATATAAAAAATATTTTTTAATTAAAAATGATATAGAATATGTATTGATGTTTAATGTATTTTTATGTTTGGATATAGGGAATGGATTTGAGTGCTCCGAACTTAAACTTTACATTTATTTTCGAGTATAATACAATTATGTATGCAAAGGCATGCTACCATACACTAATGCGTTATCATACAAAATGTATGTGACTCTCTATACCATCGATTCCAAACTAGTCTATCAGCAACAAACTGGATATTAGAATACCGTAACAACCAATCACAAATTATAATTATAAAATTACTACTTCTGTCTCATTAAAGGTGCCATGGTTTGAAAAACACGAAATTTAAGGTAGATCGAATGATTATTTTTTTTGCTTATCAAATGACAATAATGCTTTTGGAAATTGGGTCTATCAATATTATTTATTAATACTAGTTGTGTGTGTTTAATAGTAACTTTGGAAATTCGTTAATAAAAAATTTTAAAGTGGACATTTGTAATGGTACATATAAAAAAGAAAATATGGATACTTTTAATGGGACGGGGTGAATATAATATACTAATTTATTTTAACTTTTTAATCAAAACTTAATTCTAAAAAATTTAACTTATAAAAATTGTGAAGATAAGGGGACTCGGGGTGGTGCGCTACAAACCATCACGCGTGATGGTTATTGAAACCCGCCGCCGCCCCTCTCATCACGCGTGATGAGAGGGTTAGCGTGATCACCATCACGCGTTGAATTCTCACAAAACCCAACACACACACAAACCTATATATATATATGTATGTATACCAAAATCTATCACACTAACATCACCCCGCTAAATTTCATCACTAGTGATGGAATGTGATGAGATAAGGTGTCACCATACCATTAAGTGTGGTGGATGATCGATTTGGAACCACCCCTCCCCTAAGTGTGGGAGGTTTGGTCCAATTGACAAAGTCATGAGGTTATGTGTTAGTGTGATGTTGCTCTCTTTAAGGTCAAGAGTTTAAGGGCCGTTGAATGCGGATATATCGTAATTTAGCTGCTATAAAATGTGAAGATAACCTTTCTAAACATAAATTACTCTTTTAGCGTGAAGTTATTTATTAAACAAAAATTACAAATAAATTCGTGAAATCATAGACCCAATTAATAACCTTTTAAAAATGAAGTTAAACAACTCTCCCATTTTAACTTTGGAATCACTTAACTAAAAAAAAAAAAAAAACCTCTTTTCGGTAAATAGCAACAAGCTCTCTCTCTTTCATGATGCATTTAAAGGCATCATATGCCAAACACATTATTTTACCAATCTCACAAATGTAAATCAACAAGAGGTAATGATGAAAAAGTTGAAAATTTACTTAGGATACTCGTAACTTCTTTAACATCCAATCTATAAAATATCTAAAATAACTACCAAAAGAGACTTTAGTGCACAAATTTCAACCCCTTTTAACCACCACATCTATGCATAAAGTCATCTATCCTTAAATATATTTTTATGATATTTGTTCTTTTTTTCATATGATCGATACTATGTTACGTATCACATGTGTAGCAAAGACATATATTTGTTTCGTATTATTATGTATTACTAATCCAACTTGTTAAAGGCTTTTAGTTTACATAATCTTTTTTAAAGAACTTAAAGCTTATGAAGGAACTTAGATTTGAAGGAGCTAAAATTTACTAAAATAATTGTTACTGGTAGTGTTTTTAGTTGAAAAATTAATCATACTTGGCTTGTCAAAATAATATTTTGTTGGTAGTGGCGGTAGCGACAATGACAAGATCAGCGATGATGATGATAACAGTGACGAAGAAAGCGGAGATTTAAACTTATTCTTGATTGGACTCTCTGTGAATGAATTACAAAAGTCATTTGAATCTTGATTCAGTTTGTTATTTAACATTGTGCATTAGTAACATTATCTTGTGTTCGAATAACTTAGAGTTTCATTTGGTAGTGAGGTTTTGATTATTCCACGCATGGACCGTGGCAGTTTTGAAAATATTCTCATTCTCAATCTCAATACAAAGAAAAAGTATGGTCAAAGCGAGTGTTGGTGTAGTATATATATATATATATATATATATATATATATATATATATATATATATGTGCCACGGCCCAATTGTCGAGATCTGAGCTTCCAGAGTGTCAGTCAACACCCACTATCCAACTCCTTTTATTTTATTTATTTTACATACAAAACTACCATGCCAATGACCTACTTATCTAACTTACCAAGCCTACCATCTTCTGAGGGCATTTTCATCATAAAGTATTTTCATAACTTTATTTTAAAAAATAAGTTTATAAAACTCAAGAGCACTTAGTACATATATAAACTTAAAATATCTGTAAATTAATACATTTAACTGGTTTCCATAACCAAAAATCAAATCAAAACAACAAGTCTAAATTTAACCTTTAAGAACCCTAATTTCTATTAAAAGAAAAGGTATGTTAAAAACTTTACTTCATATACACACACAAAGGCATAGAGTTTAAAGAGCCTATTTGTCATCACCTTGTTATGATTTGCACACACACTAAGCTAAATACACAAGTTAAAAATAAAACGAACACGAGGATTTTACATGATTCGGTCTAAACTGGCATACATTCACTTGTGACAACTATGTATTCTTTATCATATGATAACGATTACATGCATGTTCATGTAAATATAGACTATACCAGGGTTTGTAATTTAAAAAACAATACAACTAAGTAGGTAAAAAGTACGGATATATGCATTACCAATAAAACTATGATGCTATAAAAGTACGGATTAATACAAGTTATTTAGGTAAAAGCATGTTAATTTAAATAAGTATAAATTAGGTTTTCGTTAGACCAAAACTTGCTCATATTAAAAAGAGGTATTAAAAAAAAAGAATTATACATCAAACTAGCTAGCTCATATCGAAATTAATGGTTTTGTCGATGACAATTGGTAGTTGGTGGCAACAGGCATTGGTTCTTAACTTACTCATTTGGACCCATTCTAATTTAACAAGTCACGGTAGAAATGATATAGTTTTAAGCTAGTGTATAGTTAAGACTTTAAGTGACCCAATCAACCTATTTATGTAATAACATATCATAGGAAGCCTTGAAGATATCTCAAATGATATTGTGTTTTGTTAGTTGACGTAAGTGTTAAAGTTAAGCAAAGGAACATATTTTGGAGCGGAAATTGATTTGTATTTTCTTACAGATGGATTCCCTAGTAATAATAAACACGTCTTGAGGCGATGCTAGCTTGTAAGTGGCATCAAATTTGTATACAAAACCATGATGATACAGTTGGATCAAAGAACTGAGAACCATAAGTGCTCTTCAGATAATAACTGTAAAGCAATTCTCTGTCGAGACTAATTCACCCTCATGATTTTGTGGCCAGTAATTTTGTGATCGAGATACTCGTGACAAGCAATAGGGAGCTTGTCAAGAACTTCAAACATCGCTGAGGAGCTCATGTTTTTTTTGGCAATAACATAACAAGACAAATAGTTAGAACATGCAAGCTCAAAACATGATTTATATCCATGATATGTGAATTATCATGAATAAACATAGAAAAATGCATGTAATGTTGCTAGCTCGTAGCAATGAGAAATCAAAATTTTGTAATAATAATAATAATAATAATAATAATAATAATAATAATAATAATAATAATAATAATAATAATAATAAACGTACGTAAGAAAATGTATAATACTAAGAGGTGAGTTAACTCATTTATGAAATCGACCCATATGTATTAGTTCACCAGCAAATTAGATGAAAGAAAAACAACGAATTTTGAATTTAGGACTGTAAAACAACGTTCATAAAATCGATTTATGTTAACGTTTTTATGTTGTTGCATCATCATAGTAAGACATATAATGAGAGGATAACTTTATCTTATAAACTTAATGTTAAAATTTGTAAGCTATTAAGATTGTGTCATAATTTCATTTACCCTACAAAAAGAAAACATAACACGACTACTTTTATAACAAATGTCAAATATGATTGTACAGTTTTCATTTAAAATCTCTTAATCTTCTCAGTGTTGTGTCTTCTTGTGAATATAATACTTATTTAACGTTTTGTTTTAAAAAGCAATACCTTGTTGTAACATAACTAAAGATTATTATAATCCTGGTTTGTTGCTTGTTTTTACCAAGAAAGTAAAGTTCTTAGTTTAATCTCAAACACCACATAAAAGTCTTGTGAAACCAAACTCACATCTTGACAATCTTGAATCTTGATAGCATAGTTCATTTGTTTTTGCAACATTGAAAACCCCAATGTTTTTGGTCTCTACTAGACTATTACAATATGAATTGCTTTTGTGGGCTATGTGCATAGACCAAGCTTAATTCACATTACCCTTTGACAAATCCCAATGTGTAATGGTGTAAAAAGAAGTGCTACACATCCCATTTATGAAGAAGAAAAAAACACATGAAATATTGTTTCTTCTATTCTTTATCTATTGTGTGTTCTAAATTCATCATCATGTTAGTCTTTTTGTAAGATGTAAAATGAGTAAATGAAACAAGTGAAAACTTTATTTATTAAAAAAATATTTTCTTATAGTTAAGTGAAGAAACACGGGACCTAATCCTCTAAGGGCTTAGATCCAATGAGTCCACAAGGTATGGGTCAAGTACAATCCAACTAATGATACAAGTCCAATCTTCCAAAGTCCAATGACAGAAACCTGCAAAACAACCTGACCATGTGTCCTTTTTCTATTGGCTGAAGGGTCACGTGTTCTCCAAAAAGGGTCTTCGTAAATCTTCTAGAAGAGAGTTAGTTAATTACAGCTGTCCTATGACGTTGCCTTCTGGCCATCCTTGCGGGTGCAAACAGTACCTTGCGGATGACTTTTGAGGGCGTCTAGATTAGGGGTGAGCAAAAAACGGTTAGGAACCGCCAGAACCGAGGAACCGGAACGGAACTGGTGCTTCAGAACCGCTAATATGTGTTACCTTACGGTTCTCGGTTCTCAGAATTTGCATTAAACGATTCCCGGTTCTGTTCCGGGTAATGTAACACCCTTGGCAAACACAACATCGTCCCACTCTTAGGCTATCCCACATCGGCCGTGGACAAGAGAGATACTTGGTTCATAAGTAATGTCCTGCTTCTTAACATCACCAACGCTTTTTGGGCTTAGTTGGCTGCGGAGCACATGAAAACTCCACGGTTAAGCGTGCTTAGGTGGAAGTAGTACTAGGATGGGTGACCACCTGGGAAGTCTCTACCTGGGCAACAAAAAACAAAGCCGTGAGTTCCCGGATGGGCAACCCATCGGGGACAAAGTGGACAATATTGGTGGTACGAGAGGCCGGGGTGTTACAGGTAAAACTGGCGGTTTTAGACTTGGAACCGAAAAACCAAAATATTAAAAACGTTTTAAATAAATGTACCAATCCCCATTTTTTATAAATTAACTTATTAACAGACATCCATTGATATAATGCTAAATATATATGTTTCTCTTGTTTATTTTATTTAATATTTTAATTCTTTTTGTTCGTTTTTAGTCAAGATTTGTATACTACTAACGTTTTTGTGTGTCGTAGGTTCCGGGATTTGATCGTGATTAAAAAGGGCGAAAAACGAGCCGAAACGGAGATCCGGAACGCATCAGGAAGAACCAGAACAGAGAACCGGTCAGATCGGGCCGGTCTGACCGGCCCCCTTGATGGAGCACGCGGCGCTGCGCGGAGGGGAAAGGCAAAAAGCCCTTAGCGCGGCGTCTAGGCAATGCTGATGGGTTTTTAATTCGTTTTTGGTTATTGTCGGGCCTGGTTTTCGCTATTTAAACACCTTTAACTTAAACCTGACATAACCTGAAGCCACCAGACGATTTTGGAGAGTTCTTGGAGCTATTTTATGAGTTTGTTGGTGATTTTGAAGGCACGAGAACAGCCGGTGAAGAGCTTTACGTTCAAGATCGAAGACTACGGGTTTTATCGCCTTTAATCTTTCGTTTCTCATTATTTCACCATGTTTTCAGTTTTATTTGCTTTGTTTGATTTAGACTATATGATGCTAGGCTAAACTTCATAAACTACCTAGGTCGTGATGAACCTTTTTTCGGTTTGATTTTGATTGGGATTTCTTTTCGTTATGGATTTTATGTTCTAAGTAAAGTGTCGAGTTTGAATTAATTGATGCGTATGATTGCTTGGTTTTATTTACTTGGATTTATTGTTTCACATTACCCTTGGTGATTGTTTCATAGGATAGGGTTTTGTTAGGTCATTTACTGTGTGTTCTTGACTAGTTTATGATTGATATGCATTAAAATCATAGAAACAATAAAATCAATTAAATAGATAAAAAGTGAGCTGCTAGCCTAGAAAGTTGTAAGGTGATAGGTTATTGATAGATCTTTGTTGGTCAGGATTGCTAGATTTAGTTCTTCGTAAGGAGTCCGTCTAGGTTTGATTGTCAGCTTAGTCTATTAAGTCAATTGAGTCTTCTTAACTATCTTTGATTTCCGCGCTGTAAGGTAGGATTTCGTCATAAAGATACTTAGACATAAATTATTAAATAACCGTAAGGAAGTTTAATTTATAAATCTGGTGAGTCTTAAAACTTGTTAGAAATCCATAGGTGTCTTCTTGAAGGTCAAGGGTCCTGTTCGGGTTTTCTGTCAATGGTCTATTTTACGATCCCAGTTCCATAACTTAAGTTTCCCATTTGATTGGCTGTCGTGACATTGGGGATTCTAGCCTAGGTAGTTATTTTCATCATCTGAGTTAATCTAAGTGTTTTAATAGTTTATTATATTTTATTTAATTAGGGTTAGGTTTAGTTAATTAATAATTAGTTTAAAACCCCCCTTCAAACATTATTATTAAATAGTCACGTCTTGTAGTTGAGTCTAATTAGCTAGTATACGTAATTTATAGAGTCTCATGGGTTCGATATCCGGACTTACTTAGCTGTACTAGAGTCGACCGGTACACTTTCCGGTTAGTAGTTTAAGTTAAGATTAAGAGTCTAGAATTATTACATAGTGTATAGATTAGTATAATTTTAGTTATTTATTTTATAACTACTTTTAGCACATCAAGTTTTTGGCGCCGTTGCCGGGGACTCTTGGCGATTGCGTTATTAGTTTTGATTGGACTTACTTGCCATATACGTGCTATTTTGTTTTTGCTTTTGAGTTTTTAGGGTTTTAGTTAATTAGATAATTACATGTTTATTTATTTATTTTTTCTTTGAGTCGTAGGTGTCTAGTTGTCCGTGTCTTTTGCTTGTTTAGATTCTTGTAATTATGTGTGAAATTTGTAATGGACCTCACTCTACCATTAAATGACCATACAATAGTAATCTTAATTGTGATACGTTTGGTGATCCTCATTTACACTATGATTGTCCATACAAGGGTTCTCGCTTTATTTGTTATAGATACGCTGGTTGTCATATGACTCGTGCATGTCCATATAATCGTACTAACCCTTCTGTGCAGCCGGTGCAAAATTTTTCACAGGGACCTTTTCCTTATTATTTTGATAATTCGTATCAGCAACCTCAGCAAAACCAGGAGCAGTGTTATGATCAATTTTCTAAAAGCCTTTCTGATGAGGATGTAGCTGCTATGGGTAGGATAGAAAAGATGTTGGTCCAATACATGGCTGCAGATACCCAAAAGATGCTCGTTGAGCATGATACCATCTTCAAAAATCACCAGGGTATTATTACAGTTCTCCAACGTCAAGTAGAAGAAATTTCTAGGAGACTGGATGAAGAAGATGAAGTGGAGAGGTTGAGATTCTTGGAATATGTTGAGCACTCAGATGAAGAGATCATTCAAGTAACGGAGACAAAAATGGATGTTGAAGTCCCACATCCGGTTTCACATGTTATTATTGATTTTTGGAGTGACTCTGATGATGAGATAAACGAAGAGGAGAGTGTGCAGCTGGAGGAGAAACCGACACCTGGTTATAAGTATGATGCGGAAGGAAACTATTTGGGATACATGAATCGGTTAGGCGAGCTGTTCCCGACGTTTCCAGAAGAAGGGAAAGAGCCAATCATGGAATATGTAGATGAAGAAGAGGAGCTCATCCTGGATACGGAGACACGAGTGGCTGATGAAATCCCACCTCAGGTTTCACGGGTATATGTTGCTAATTGTACTGAGTTTTGTAGTGACTCCGATGATGATTGTGACGAGGAGGAGTGGGCTGCATATCTGAGATCAGTTACGGTGAAACATGTTTTGAGGAAGAGATAGAATTGGGAGAGTCATTCGAGCTAATGTTTGGTGTTGAGGATATGGTTAAGGTTGATAATGAGCTTAATGAGGAAGATGAATTCTTGAATCTGGAGTTGGATGGATTGTCGGATTATGACGGGGGAGACACATTAGATGTTGTAGATGAGGATGTGGTGTTAGAGGAAGAACACTATTGCCGACCCGTGGATTGTGTTTTGAATGCTTCTCGAGAATTAAAACCACGGGAGAAGGTCGAGGATGATAGGTTACCTGAAAACCAAAGTTGCGTTTACTTTAGAAGATGGTCTACGGGAGTGAAAAAACCATTAAAAGTCAAACACGACCAGTATTCTCGATACTTACAACGCATTCGGCTCTTGCCAGGTAAGTTTAAATATAGGTGGTCTGAACCGTTACTGATTTTTATTTCTTATTTAATATTTTGCGGGTCCATCATTGATATATTAATGTTTGATAAATTTCGGATGGAACTAAACGGGTTAGATAGGTTCCAGATAAAGGAGAAACCTCCTGATTAAGTTCAACTGTGGGGAGGTTTCGCGGAGTTTGCATAATTAATCGAGTCACTAACGTAGTTTTTTGTAGTTTTTTTTTGTTTATGTATTTTTGAGTTTTGCTAGGTAAAAGAAAGATTGAGTGAACTAGAGAGATGATCCCCAAGGAAGAGTATATTGAAAAAGCCAAGTGCGGGGATGGAGTAGCAGTGGAGCCATATACTTTATATTTATTTATTTGCTGCTAATTATTCATGTTTTATTTGTGGGTTGACGTACTTTATTTGCATAATATCTATCATTATGGTAAGATACACTTATAGATATGTTTGTTTTGTTTTGCCGCTTACGTTCGTGTGTGAGAGAAGGAGTTACTATTTGCTGATCACGTTCATAGTTGGACGGCATTCATGGAAGAAGACTTTGGCATCATGTTTCATGCGCAAATTACCAGCTAAGTCTTTTCCATTATCTAGCTTGTTAACTTTTTATTTTGCTTTAGTTTTTATTGTTTTAAGTCTTTAGTTTTTTGTAGTTCGACTTTATTTTATTTTATTTTTATTTTATGTTGTCCTTATCCTTGCATTGAGGACAATGCAAAATTTAAGTGTGGGGATAGGATATTTGAGTCGTAGTTTGATTTAAAAAAATAATAATAATAAAAAAATTAAAAAAAATTGAAAAATGTTTTAAAAATGTCTCTTGAATATAGTTTTTTGCGTTAAAGTGGGAGATGATGATTTTATCGGGAAATTGGTTTTTCAAACTACTAATAATATGAGATAAATAATAGAAAGCGCACTTAACTTGGGATGTGACGGTAGGCTCAGTCTTGAAAATGAAAGGGCAATTTGATAAAATGGTTAAAACGGAAATCTCTTGTGGGTAAAGCGTTTTGTCCGTGGAAGATAAGTAATGAAAGGTCAACCATACTCAAGCCTCAATTATTGGTATGAAAAGTGGAAATATTATGAATTTTAAAATCTGAATACGTTATCATATGATGCTTGGGTAGGTTTAACGTTAGAGTATGCCGTGTAGCCTGTGATATAAATCTTAAACTGCTAGTTTAGTGTTTTACACCTCATTGGCGTATGGTTTTATAACCTTAAGTCTTGTATTGATGGGATGCTTCGGGTCCGGAGACCATTGGTCTGCATGCAATCTATTCATCTGGGTATTCACAATTCCTATATGGGGCTGTGAATATTTAAAATTAAGCCAAAAAAGAGCAAACCCTTATAAGTATATAAACATGATCACAAGAGTACAAAAGTACAAAATTCAATGCAGACTTGATCATCCACGCTGTTATCCATGTGGGGTCCCCTTGCTCGCGTCTCATTACCATTAAGAAACGGACCACAAGGGACACGCTACATGTAAGCCCTACAGATGAAATTTTGCATACTCACCTATAGTGAAGGGTTCGGGGTGTTGCTTGATAACGGGGGTATGTCATGTTGTGGGGAACACTAGCTATAAATTAATTGAACCTTAATCGTATCTAATGGCTGCTTGGTAGACTTTGATGCTTAAGCTTAGGTGGATAAACAATACCCTTGATCGTCTTAACTATTCATGAAAAAAAATAGAGCAACAGAAATAGGGGTGCTTGGCACCTTCATTTGCACACCAAAACCCACTCTCTCTCTAGAAACTTTCTCTCTCTACCTCGTTTTCCGTGCCACCGACCGACAATTATAACCTCGTAATCCGTACCATATACCGACGACACCTCGAAGTTCGTACCGACAACCCCGACAATCGACGCACCTCGTTTTGCGTGCCGACCTCGTAAACTGTGCCGACCCGAGACGACCCGACATCCTGCCTCGAAGTACGTGCACGACCCGGCAACCCCCGAACGTTGCCTCGATTTGCGTGCCGAGGAATTGTTGATCAAGATTCTCAAAGTACGTGCAAGCGTCGAAGTGCTGCCCGAGAATCTAGAAAATAATAAGCTAAGCAAGGTAAGAATTCTGTCCGAATAAAATATTAATAAAATAATAAAGGCTTAGACCCTAGTAAGGGGTATAGCCTAGACCTTGATCAAAGAATTGTAAATATAATGAATAAATTAAAATAACGTTTCTTTAAGAAAGATAGAATTTTTAAAGGATATAGTTAATACATTATTTCTTTATTTTTAAGAAATATAAGATATTAACAAAAGATAGAGATAATTGACATTTCTTCTTGAAGAAGAAACATATCACATAGTTAGCAAATATAGAGAAAGATTTCATATCAAAATATTTCATTCAAACAAAAGACCAATCAAGGTTTAAGTTATCAAAACCAGACTAAAGGTCTGTAGCCGGATTAAGAGACGATCCGGGTATTTACATAAACCTATTTTATTATAGGTCAATCATTCAATCAGTCATTCACTCATTCACAAAGGTTTTCAAACGAGATCACCACATCATTCAGAACAGACAGTCACAGGTGAATACGTTAAACCTTTTTCAGTCAAGATAAACGGGTTGTTTATCTTAAACAAAGACAGTCAAATAAAGATTTATGGGATTACGTGTTCCCTATTAAAATACAAGATAGAAAATAAAAACAACTCAGACCGAGTACACATGTGTCTGGATCCAAACATAATCAATCTAGTCTATCAGTCAAGGCTACGTGGCCGCAGACTAGAGGTCATAATAAAAGTTCTCCAAATGGAGTCAATTCCCGGAGAACCGTAATTGTGTGTGTATGGCAGTGGCACAATCCCAGAAATAATAGACGTTTCTGCTGAGATTGTTTTATGAAAACTATCTTGTCACTCAAAGAAAGATTTATAAAAATGTTTTTAGAGTCAACGATTCACCAGCATATCGCTGACGTATCCCCCCCATGATTACAGGATACAAAAGTTAGTACAGGTAGCAAGGAATTAGAGCCATTCAAGGAGATAGATGCTCGCAAGTTAGAGATGACTCAGTTTTAAAATTATTAAAATATTGCAAACAATATTTAAACAAGTTTTATAAATCAAAAAAGGTTTACAAATCAAACTCTCGAATATTTATTATTCGAAAAGCTTTATAATAAATCAAATATTATTATTGTTATAAATAACGATTTTACAAATAAACTAATGTTACAAAATATAAATTAATATTTTATTATTAAAAAGACTTCCGCTAAATAAAAATATATTTTAAAGACTTCCGCTAAAACTCTGATATATTTTCAAAACAGGTACCAACTATTGGTCACACGCCTAGGCCCTAAGTGAGGGCGTGACAGGTTGGTATCAGAGTCATTGATCTTAACGAATTAGGTAATCATACCTAGGCTTCGATCAGAAATAAGTTTATAATAATCATTAGTATCCAAGTAAGGATATCAAAGAAATAGTTAAATGATTAAAAATTTAATACCAATAAAATATAACAAATACGGATAAGATAGGAAAACGCACTCTATCCATAATATAACCTCGTACATACGTGCGATCGTCAATCTAGCGAAGAATCCGTTCAGCTTCGATCCGGTAAAGGGAAAGGCTATATGGGATCACCTTTTCTCCCAATTCCTATATCTAGTGACGAAAGTTCATACCAAACAACAATGGAGGAAGATTCAGATTCGTTTGATTCAAACATCCCTCTAGCCCTGATTATTCCAAATCAGCACACGTATGGAGACGTATCAAGTAGATCCAAGAATCCAATGGTATCAAAAGAAAAGAACGTAATGACTTATCCAGAAGAAAATCCTCAGGGAGATCCTTACTTTGCTCACACTGAAAAAATGGATGCTGAGGATAGACAAAAAGAAAAGAAGAAAGGAGAAAGCACCAAGGACAAGGAGCTGATTATTCGATGAAGAAATAAGAATCTTAGTAGTTGTAAACAAATGCAATTTTAATAAATATCGTGCGATCTTGTAAAAACATAAATAAGAGATGTATTTAAATTTTCCCGAATTTGTAATATGTCTTTTAAAAGAATTATGTCAAGAAAAGATTGCACAAACTCTCAAAGATAATTCTTCCAAGTACCTCTGGAAGTAAGAGAGTAATAACTAGAAAATAAAGGAAAGGTCCAGGTGGACAAAGATTAAAAAGGATGATTAATCTAAAGTCAACACTTCACGAGACAACTAGCAAGGATTAAATGAAATATGACTTAGAAATAAGAATTATAGAAATTCTTGTGGTCTATTTATGTACCAACCATTTCAAGAATGCACAACAAGAAAGTATTGATGCCTCTCAAAGAACCCCATCGACTATCATCGTCAAAATACTTGGAAAATAATTATCGTTTCATACGATTATCTCAAACATCAAATTCTCAAATAAAGAATAATTAAAATTGCGTCATTTCAAGACGAACAATCTCAAGAAATATTAGAAAGAATCATCTCGAAATGCAATAAGCTTAATTAAACATTTCATAAAAGAATCAATCTTTTGCACTAACACCAAATGTCACACATCCGTTGCAAACATTAAATCATTAGTATATAAATAAAGAATTTCGTTCATACTAAAATCTATTCTGTTTACAGAATGTCGAATCCAAACAATCAAGGGAATGATGATGAAGCTTCAACTCATGGAAGCAACAAGGATATAACAAAACCTGCACAGGAGATTCCTGAGCAGTATATGGTCAAAATTCAAGACATGATTCATAATGCAATGACTCCCTTCATCAATGCAATGAAGGAAGGGTCACACAAACATAAGTAGAGCATTCAAATAAATCTTCTAAAAGTCATCCATATCGAAAACCTTCTCATCATGAAGAAAGTGTTCATAGCTCCAACGCTGAGAGCAAACTCAATTGTAAATTCAAGAAACAACTAGTAATTCAAGGCAGTAGTTTTAAGAACTTCAAGGAATTTGGACCAAAAGAATTCTATGGCGAAAAAGGTGCCATATCAGCTGTATGATGGCTTGAAGAAATCGAGTCCATTGTTATCATCAGCAATTGTACTGATATTCAAAAGATTCAATACTCCTCTCAATACTTTAAAGGTGAGGCTTTGTAATGGTGGAATACCCTGATCATGTCAAAGGATAGAGAAACTATGTACCAATTGAAGTGGGAAGAATTCAGAGAACTGGTGTTACGAAAGTTCTCTCCCATGCATGAAATCGATCTTATTCAAACTAAGTTTTTGAACCTCAAGGTGGAAGACACTAATCTCAGAGAATACAATACTAAGTTTCATGAGTATTGTAGATTGGTACCACATTTGGTAATACCCGAATCCAACAAAGTAACCCGCTACATATGGGGGTTACCTCGGGAAATTAGAGATATGGTAAGATCTCATTTGCCTCAAACCGCTGATTTAGCCATGGAATTAGCCGGTTATCTTATGAATGGTCTTATCAGAAATCAAGAAGAGGATACGAATGAAAAGTAAAGAGAGAAGAAATCGAGGAAAGGAAAACAAAGAAAGGCAAAGAAATAAACGGTCGTACCGGTTCTAGCGAGAACCGATTAGTGAGAACCGGCTTTAGCGGTTCTAGAACCGAACCGGTTTACTATAATTGGTTCCGGTTCCGATTCTATTTTTCACTCATTTTCGATTCCGGTTCGGATTCTCGCGGTTTTGAACCGTTTCACAGCCCTAGTCTAGATCCTTCCGCACATAGTCTCTAGGATGTACTACTGTTCTTCCTTTGTCTTTGAGTTCTGCAGATGATTTATATGTCCCGCGGGTGACATATAAGAGGGTCCCCTCTGACTCGCGGATGGTACTTAATGGTATTTGGATCTTTTTGTTACACTACCTCTATATTAAGTTTAACTAAAATTTACTGATTTTATTATTTTATTCATTCGAACAGTTTTCATTTCCATGCAGACTACCAGACATAATCGACTTTTACACTTTAAAGTATTAACATTTGGCCTTCTAACCGTATCAACAATAAATTGTTTCACTAGCTCATTTATTAATATTTTACCCGAATAGGATTTATATTGTTATTTTTTAATTGCTCCAAAACAGTGACTGACTAATCAGAAAACAATTTTCTCAAACTCTGAAGTTTATCTACTATTATAATAAACAAAAATGTTGGTTGAACCGCAAACCCTTATTTGGCCTAATATTTTGACAAGTGGCACACTCATGTAATTTCTAATTAAATTTATTGATTAAAATACAATTTTAATTAAGATATAAAACATTCCTTATTAGCCTTATCAATCATCATATCAATATTAAATTTACACATTATACTTACCTTCATAAATGATTTAAATATTACAATTTTAGATATTGTTAATTTTAGTGTATAGTAACCATATAACCGTTTACAATATGTACCAAATTAATGTTGTATTATTTGTTTACGGTTATGATGGAACTGGTAAAACCTTTTTGTGGAAGACACTTTCTGCTTCAATAAGATCGAAAGGAGAAATGGTTTGAATGTTGCTTTAAGCGGCATTGGATCTTTATTATTGTCGGGAGGAAGAACAACACATTCAAGGTTTGGAATTTTTATAAATCTTACTGAGGTTTCATCTTGTGGCATTAAAAAAACACTGGTGATGCTCATTTATTAAAGAAAACAAAGTTATTTATATAGGACGAGGCACCTATGACTCATAAACATGCGTTTGAAGCTTTGGACAGAACCTTGAGAGACATGTTGGGTCAAAATGGTAACATGAATTGTGAAAGGCCATTTGGTGAAAAAGTTGTTGTTTTTGGTGGTGATTTTAGACAAACTCTTCCTATTGTTCAAGGCGGCACGAGGCATGACATTGTTAATGCATCTTTGTGTTCATCCTACCTTTGGGGTATTTGTAAACTAATTAAACTAACAAAAAATATGAGGTTAACCGTTGGAAGTGACAAATTTAAAATACAAGAAACAACAGAGTTCGCTAATTGGCTTTTGGATCTTGGAGAGGGAAAACTTGATGGTCAAAATGATGGTGACGCTACTTTTGATATTCCTGACGATCTTCTTATTAAGGATACCAGTGATCCTATTTCACAATTAATTAACTTTGTATATCCTTGTATCCTCAGAGACTATGAAAATCCAGATTTCTTTAGTGAATGAGCCTTACTCACCAACAAATGAGGTCATTGAGGAAGTTAACGATCGTTTTTGTCCATGTTTCCAGGAGAAGAGAAAGAATACCTTAGCTATGATAGTATATGTCCAGATGAAAATGTTCGTGACACGCTTCAAGAAAATATGTACTCTCCTGATGTTTTAAATGGATTAAAAATTTCTGGAATGCCAAATCACAAGTTAGTACTAAAAGTTGGAGTACCGATCATGCTACTTAGAAATGTTTACAAAAAAAATGGTCTATGTAATGGAACAAGACTATAGGTAAAAAGACTTTATAATCGTGTTATTGAAGTTGTCATATCTGGAACCAATATTGGTGACCACACTTATATTTCAAGAACAAATCTTATACCAACCAATATTGGTGACCGCACAGATTTCAAAGGAGGCAGTTTTCAATTGTTGTTTATTTTGCAATGACAATCAATAAAAGCCAAAGCCAATCACTTTCTAGGGTTGGTTTATTTCTTAGACAACCAGTTTTCGCCCATGGCCAGTTATATGTTGTGTTGTCTAGAGTTAAAACAAGAGGACTCAAAGTACTCATTTTTTATGAAGATGGTCAAGTTTAAAAAAAGATTACGAACGTTGTATATAAAGATATTTTTAGAGAGTTTTGTCATGTAATTCTATTTGTCTTCATTGTAATTTATTAGATGTTTTAAGTGCATCTTTAGATTCATTAACTTTTTTATAATATAATTTATCCAACCCGTGTATCACACGGGTACCTAACCTAGTTTAAAATATGTCAAAATTCACCATTGTTCCAAAGTGTAGTTAAGTACATAATCATTTGAATATAATTTAAGCATACTTAAATAGTGATTAGATTAAGGTTTGAAAGCCATTATTTTTAGTGAAAAAATATGCTCAGAAAATTAACCTACATGCAAGTCGATTTTTTAATGTATTCTAAAACAAATGATGAATGACACGGAAGTCGATTTTTGATTGGAAATTACTTTATCTCATAGTTTTAGTCAAAGTCATTATTTGAATTCGGATTAACTTGTAATTGGAAATCGAGTAGTGGTCAAAGGATAACGTTCTTGATCACTAGAGGTGCAACTGTAACTGCAGTTATAATCGTTCCAACTGGCCATTTAGTGGTGATATTTTAACACCACTTTTTGTTGCCTTTTCTTTTCATGAACCTAGTTCCTGATCCAGTGTTGCTCATATGGTATCATAGCTAAATACAATTTATCATACAAAAGAAAAGCCCTACTGTCACACCCCGACTTTAGGGTCTAGGCGTGTGACCAATGGTTGGTATCTGTTTTGTAAATACATCAGAGTTGCGGTTTATAGCGGAAGTCTTTTAAAATATGTATATTGAAAAGTTATTAAAATCTCGGGTTTAATTACCCGTTTGATATTTCAAATACATTTCCTTGGAAAAACATATCTCTTTTATAATATTTTGAAATAAAATATCTGAGCCACCAGATAGCATCTAATGACTGTAACTCCAATCTTCTATTCCTTCTTTCTTGTCTGTTCTAACCTTTCTTGTTTTCCTGTAACATGGGTGGGAAAATACGTCAGCACAAAGCTGGTGAATAACGCTGACTCTAAAATCTCTTTTCAATACCTTTGTGAAACCAACAATAATACCTTTGTGACTACTCATTAGGCACCCAACTACATTGGGATCACATTACCCTAAGTACCATGTACAATTAATTATATACACAATATCATTTCTCTGAACAGTCCCGTAGACCTTCAGAGGCATGTTGATAATATGCATGGCCTCGGGGAAATGCCGAGTCACCATGTATGTTTGGATCCAGACACATGTATACTCTTAATCAGAGTGGCCGTTTCTTATTATTGTACACAAGGTTTATAAGGATTCGTAAATCCTATGCAAACATTCAGACTCATTATAAAAGGTTTGGGGGTGTATTCACCTTGTCTGTTTATAATCAGTTTCTGATACTGATTCCCGTTTTCTGTTCTCTCCTTCTTGTTTTGTTACCTCGGACCTATAGTACGAGAATAACATTTTTGTATAAATAACTAGATCAGCGATCTAGCTTTAGACCTTTAGTCTATTTCGTATAGCTTTTAACCTTGATAAAATCATTTGTTTATTTTAAAACATTTGGACCTTTAGTCCTTTTCTTCATTTACCAATTATATGCTACGTTTCTTCTTCAAGAAGAAACGTCTATACTGAGTTCCTTCTTCAAGAAGAAACATTAATTTCATAATTATAATCTCTTGTATTATATTTTTTAGTCATAAAGAAATATTATTTTGACTATAACATTTGCTTAAGAAAAGTTATTTTATTCTTAAATCGTAATCAAGGTTCGGCTATAACTTCGACTATGGTCTAAGCCATATAATAATAACTTAGGCAGAACCCCTTACCTCGCACGGGTATTCGGAGTTAGATGTTCCTAAGTTTAACGGGCAACACTTCTAATCTATGCACGTTTATCGAGACGTTCTTTGATTAACTCTTCTTGGCCCGCAAATCGAGGCAATGTTTGGTCACTGGGTCATGCACATACTTCGAGACAGAATGTCAGGTTTCTTGAGTGGCACACACTTCAAGGAAACATCGAGTATTTGGCACGGATTACGATGTGTTATTTGTCGGGTCGGTGACACGTAAAACGGTGTTCGGCACGCAAACCGAGGTAGAGAGAGATAGTTGTTTTAGAGAGAAAGAGAGTGGAAGGTGTGTATGAGAAATGCCGTGACCTGCCCTATTTGTAGCCCATTTTGGATCCCATCGCGATACGCGATGGGTTCCATTTTCAACACCATCGCGTATCGCGACGGGTACCTTTCTGCATGCCCGCCACGTGTTGACACGTGGCCTGACACGTCTGCCACGTGTCACGTCCTGCTGCCACGTGTCACCAGAGGTGACACGTGTATGATGTGTCATCACGGCCCATCGTGATATGCGATGGCCGTCTCCTTGGACTTATCGCGTAGCGCGATGGGTTCCTGGATATTATTTTTCACTTTTGATCCTTCAACTTTTCTAAGTTGTCAAATTTGGATCGAAATTTTGGGGATGTTACATCCTCCCCACCTTGGAATGAATCTCGTCCTCGAGATTCGTTGGTTTAAGAGTGAATGGTTCTTACTTTTCTATTGTTGATTAGATTCTATCTAATCTGGTTATTGTTGTATGCAGACTGACTAGGGTCTTTATTTTGTCGCTAACTTACATCCTTCAATGATGTAACCATCAATAGTTCAGAATATCATTAGTAATTATAAATTGCTAAACACATTGATCAGTTGTGTTTAACTATTTACTTTACCGTTATGTATTCTAAACATTTATTGATGTTAACTACATTGTTGTTTCGATTAAATCTGTCGAATCTATTCTACTAAGTTGTTGTTTAGATTCAGTCTATCGAATCCATTCTATACTTGATCTTGATCAATGATGTTCTCTGTATTCTAGCAGCACTCCTGTACTTTGACTTTAATCGCATTTTCTATACTTAACGATTGTATTTCTTGAATATCTTCGAGTTCTTTTTCTTTGACTTTTTGATCAACCTTACTAGGTAGGTAATAATATTCCATCAGTTGAATTGCTTAAATATCTTGTAACGTTTGGTATATCATCCTCCTAGATGATAACTTTTCTCAACGTTTTCTTGTTCTAAGTTTCGGATGAACTTTTCAATATTTGAACCTCTTGATTGTTCTTTAGAGGTGATGAATATAAGCATTCTTGTGTATTAACACGATCTATATGATAATATTTCATTTATAACTTAGGGATTTAAATACCCTTCTTTGATTACAAAATTTATCGTTTAAGAAGGAGTTACAATTAATATACAAAAGTTAGCTAGTCTATCTTGACATTTCCTTGATGTGATCTTGTCATTCATTAATCTTGACTAGCTTTTCTTTTCGAGCATTCAGTCTTAAAGTGACCCGTTTCTCCACAAGTAAAGCATACTCCTAGCTTCTTACGACATTCTTCTATTGTGTGTCCTGCTCTCTTGCAGTATGCACAATTGTTTGAATTTTCTAGTCAACACTTTCCAGTATATTTCTTTCCACAAGTCTTACAGGCTGACTTGGGAGCACTTTCTTCTTTCTCTAACTTCTCGGAATCTTTTGGTTTCTTGGCTTCTTTGTATTTCTCCTTTTCTTCTTCTTGATTCCTTATCATGTTGTTGATTAAGTATCCAGCCAATTCCATAGCCGAATCAACTGTTTCTGGCATATTGGATCGTACCATGTCTCTTATTTCTCTTGGTAGTCCATATATGTAACGAGTTACTTTGTTATATTCCGGAGTTACTAGATGTGGAACCAATCGGCAGTACTCTAGGAATTTAGTGTTATATTCCCTAAGATTTGTGCCAATAACCTTGTGATTCCATAACTTGGTTTGAATTCGATCCATCTCATGAGTTGGGCAAAATTTCTTCAGTATGAGACCTTTGAATGTTTCCCAACTTAAATTATACATTGTTTTTCGACCCTTGTTTTGAATTTGGGTATTCCACCATTCAAGACCTTCTCCCTTGAACATTTGTGAAAAGTACTGAATGGCTTCTTCACCAATGCATTTGCTTATGGTGACGATTGATTCTTGTTCTTCTAGCCATCTCACAGCGGCTATACCATCCGAGTCTCCATGAAATTCCTTAGGATTGTAAACTTTAAAGTTCTTAAAGTTACATCCTTTTTGAATCTTACGTTTCTTTCGTTTCTTGTTCTTTGGGTTATTATTAGCTGTAGAGCTATCACAAGTTTCTTCCTTTCTTAAAGAAACATATTTACTTTGACTCCTCTTGTTAGATCTTGGTCGAATTTGACTCGTAGAAAAGTCTTTCATAGCTTCCTTAATCATCTTTTGAATTCCCTCTTTATATTGGGCGGGAATTTCATTATCTTTATTATTAATGTTTTCTTCCTTTCCCGATTTCTTGGGAGGACTGTTGTGAGAGTTTGCACTTTCTTCTCTTGACATACTACAATAAAATTTTAAAAGATAAGTCCAATATTCGAAGAACTTAAAACATATATTTTATTCATCTTATTATAGTTACAAGAGTGCATATTATTTTTGTTACAATTATACTCTCTATTAAGGTTCTATTTCTTCCATCGAATGACTAATTTCTTTATTTTGCTATCTTTCTTGATAGTCTCCTTTTCTTTTTCTTCTACTTCCATCTCTTTCATTGTCTCTTCCTTTTGAGTGCAAGTGAAGTAAGGATCTTGAGTTGCCGGAAAATATTCTTGTTCACGAGGATATTCTTCCGGATACGTCATTACTTCTTTTTTCCTTTGGCATCATTGGTTTCTTGGATCTACTTGATAGGTCTCCATACGCATTTTGATTTTGAATAATCCGAGCTAGTGGAATGTTAGAATCAAATGAATCTGAATCTTCCTCCATTTTTGTTTGGCATGTACCTTCATCGCTAGATATAGGAATTGGGAGAAAAGACGTTCCCATAAATCCTTTTCCTTTGCCAAATCGAGGCTGACATGATCCTTGGCTAGATTGACAATCGGACATCTGCGCGAGTTTAGATTTTAGGGATAGGAAGACACTCCTATCTTATTTGTTATATCTTATCCGTATTAGTTATGAATGATTTCTTGATACTTTTCAACTAAGTATCTTGTTTGCTTGAATTAATATTCGTATAATAAGTTTTCAAAACTTATCCTTAATCAAAGCCTAGGTATAATTAAATACCTAATTCTCTAAGATTGATGGCTCTGATACCAACCTGTCACACCCCGACTTTAGGGCCTAGGCGTGTGACCAATTGTTGGTACCTGTTTTGTAAATACATAAGAGTTGCGGTTTATAGCAGAAGTCTTTGAAAATATGTATATTGAAAACTTATTAAAATCTCGGGTTTAATTACCCGTTTGATATTTCAAATACATTTCCTTGGAAAAACATATCTCTTTTATAATATTTTGAAATAAAATATCTGAGTCACCAGATAGCATCTAATGACTGTAACTCCAATCTTCTATTCCTTTTTTCTTGTCTGTTCTAACCTTTCTTGTTTCCCTGTAACATGGGTGGGAAAATACGTCAGCACAAAGCTGGTGAATAACGCTGACTCTAAAATCTCTTTTCAATACCTTTGTGAAACCAACAATAATACCTTTGTGACTACTCATTAGGCACCCAACTACATTGGGATCAAATTACCCTAAGTACCATGTACAATTAATTATATACACAATATCATTTCTCTGAACAGTCCCGTAGACATTCAGAGGCATGTTGATGATATGCATGGCCTCGGGGAAATGCCGAGTCACCATGTATGTTTGGATCCAGACACATGTATACTCTTAATCAGAGTGTCCGTTTCTTATTATTGTACACAAGGTTTTTAAGGATTCGTAAATCCTATGCAAACATTCAGACTCATTATAAGAGGTTTGGGGCGTATTCACCTTGTCTGTTTATAATCAGTTTCTGATACTGATTCCCGTTTTCTGTTCTCTCCTTCTTGTTTTGTTACCTCGGACCTATAGTACGAGAATAACATTTTTGTATAAATAACTAGATCAGCGATCTAGCTTTAGACCTTTAGTCTATTTCGTATAGCTTTTAACCTTGATAAAATCATTTGTTTATTTTAAAACATTTGGACCTTTAGTTCTTTTCTTCATTTACCAATTATATGCTACGTTTCTTCTTCAAGAAGAAACATCTATATTGAATTCCTTCTTCAAGAAGAAACATTCATTTCATAATTATAATCTCTTGTATTATATTTCTTAGTCATAAAGAAATATTATTTTGACTATAACCTTTGCTTAAGAAAAGTTATTTTATTCTTAAATCGTAATCAAGGTTCAGCTATAACTTCAACTATGGTCTAAGCCATATAATAATAACTTAGGCAGAACCCCTTACCTCGCACGGGTATTCGGAGTTAGATATTCCTAAGTTTATACGGACAGCACTTCTACTCTATGCACGTTTATCGAGACGTTCTTTGATTAACTCTTCTTGGCACGCAAATCGAAGCAATGTTTGGTCGCCGGGTCGTGCACGTACTTCGAGACAGAATGTTGGGTTTCTTGAGTGGCACGCACTTCAAGGAAACACCGAGTATTTGGCACGGATTACGATGTGTTATTTGTCGGGTCGGTGACACGCAAAACGGTGTTCGACATGCAAACCGAGGTAGAGAGAGAAAGTTGTTTTAGAGAGAGAGAGTGGAAGGTGTGTATGAGAAATGCCGTGACCCTGCCCTATTTATAGCCCATTTTGGATCGCGATGGGTTCCATTTTCAACACCGTCGCGTATCGCGACGGGTACCTTTCTGCATGCCCGCCACATGTTGACACGTGGCCTGACACGTTAGCCACGTGTCACGTCCTGCTGCCACGTGTCACCAAAGGTGACACATGTATGATGTGTCATCATGGCCCATCGCGATACGCGATGGCCGTCTCCTTGGACTCATCACGTAGCGCGATGGGTTCCTGGATATTATTTTTCACTTTTGATCATTCAACTTTCCTACGTTGTCAAATTTGGATCGAAATTTTGGGGATGTTACACCTAAAAAAACATGGCAACCGACCAATGATACTTGGAGCAACAAATCCGGATGTCGCAAGAAAAAGTTCCAGAACTATCCAAGATGGTTGAACAGTAATGGCACTAAGAGCATTCTCACCGTTGCTACCATCCAAAAGAGGAAGAAATTGATGACAATTTCAATGTGAAAGATTATAAAGCCTATGGTCATCACTAGACTGCACGTAATCATCACAGCGAAAACAAGGTCGACATCCATGAATATGATGATTAGCTTGATCCCGACGAGTTTGTGTAGTGGTTTCGCACCATGGAGCATGTAGTTGATTACAAGCAAACCCTAGATGACATAAATGTTAAGATTATTTCACTAACATTACAGAAGTATGCTTAGTATTCTTCTAGGTGGTAGGCTAATATATGGGTGGTTAAGCCGGAACAACAAGGGAAAGATAAGGTTAGAAATTAGCATAAATTGAAGAACCTCTTTTAAGTGAAATTCAGGAAAGTTTCTCTAAACTTCACTTTGTTAAACAAGGGTCAGGAACAATTGAAGAACTCTCTCTAGGGTTTGAATACCTACTCATGCAATGTGGATTGAATGAAGGCGATTCACAAACCCTAGTTCACTATAAGGTTCTCGAACCAAGGATTACACATTGGTTGAGCTTCACCTGCATTCTTCTCTCACTTAATTCACTTTGTTGGCTCACAAAGTAGAACCAAAACAAAAGTCAAAAGGGATGTTTGAAGCTAACCACTTATACACCTACCCCCGAACCCTTCACTCCTAACCTACCCAAAACACCCAACCAAATCCGAAACAACCAACCCCATTTTTTTCTGAGCCTCGAGATGTTTTTGTTGCCAAGGACTTGGGTCACATTTTGTTACCTTGACTGAGTTTGAGGCTGTTGAAAACCCGTGGAACAATAACTCCAACCAGATCATCAAACTATGTCCTGATGAAAAGAATTAAAACAATTTCATCAAAAATCAAATAATAATTTTTAAGGTATGCTTTATATCAGGTTACTTAGGTATATAATTAGGTAATGAGGTTTTGATATCGGGTAATTGAGTTAGGTAATAAAACAACAAATTCATCCCAAACTCGCGAAAAATTTCAGAATTAATCCCAAAAGTTGTCCCACACCTTAACGGGACATAAGTTGTTGATGCCTTTGTTTGTTAGCAAGCAACAAAACAAACAACAGTCCCTCACTCACTCAAATGACACCATTACTATACATACAATACAACCCTCCAAAAAGTTGCCCTCCTCATAAAATAAAGCCCACCTCATTTCCTTTGGTTTCATTCTCATTCTCTTGTCATGGCACAACAGCCTTTCTTCTCTCTCTAAAGTCTAAACCCACCCTCGATTCCATCGGCTCCAATGGCCTCAATCTCCGGCTTATGTGCAGCAGCAGCAGCATCCAATCTCATCTCAAAACCCCAATTCACTCCACGATTCGACGAACCCACCAAAACCCACTTCCCATCTCCACTCGCCAACAAAACCCACAAGTTCTTAACCCATTCCGTGGCCCGTGATGCCCCATCAACCACCCACACCTTTCCAGGCTTAGAAACCGACCCGAAAGCTTTGTGGGAGAGGTACACTGAGTGGCTGTACCAGCACAAGGAACTGGGGCTGTATCTGGATGTCAGCCGGATCGGCTTTACCGATGAGTTCCTCAACGAAATGGAGCCCAGGTTTGTCAAGGCGTTTAAGGCCATGGAGGACCTTGAAAAGGGGGCCATTTCCAACCCGGATGAAGGGAGGATGGTGGGACATTATTGGCTCAGGAACCCCACGCTGGCGCCTAATTCCTTTCTGAGGCTGCAGATTGAGAATACGCTTGAAGCTATTTCTGCCTTCGCTGATGAAATCGTTGGCGGTAAGGTTAGTTTGTTTGTTTCCTTTAGTTTAGTGGTCTTTGTTTTACATTATGATGATTGGTGTTTGATAGTTAAGATAAAGATTAATGCTTTTTGACCTTAATGATGAAATGCTTCATCCGTGGTTAACGCGCCACGTCACTGCCAACCCACCTGTTAACTCGCGCGTTAAGGTTTATTTAACTAGACATTAAATAAAAGAAAAAAAGTGCCATCGGTTATTTGGTGTAGCCCCGTCATTTCCTTGTTAAAAGCCCCGTTACCTGGCTAACTGGCGCCCCTTAACAACCCAGAGCAGTGTAGCTGGTGTTAAGGCCCAGCCACCTCAGCTTTGCCGCCCCACAAGTAGCCTTAGTTCTATAGATTTACAAGCAAATAATGGTGCTATTTATATTTTGTAATTCATTTATTTTACTTAAGTTGTGCTACTTTGACTTTAGATATCAAACAAAGTATTTTCATTTTTTGTGTCTCATGGATGTATTTCAAAATTAAGCAAAAGTTTAACTATATTAAAAGGTACATGTATGCTCAATGTTACATGACAATGTATTAAACAATGTATAGTAGTTATATGGAAAATAGAAGTTTGACATTTGAAGTCAGAGTATAATACAGGGTTTGGAGAGTAGGAAATAGGATCAGGAATGAAATAGTTCTGATCTGCTATGGAGCTTTCTATTAATAACTGTTATGGTCGAAATATGACTCATGTGAATGGTCAACATCAGTGTTTTTTTCTTTTCTCTCTCTCTCTTTTTTTTTAAATTTCTGAATAAACCAACACTTGAGTTTTAAGGATTATCGTGATCATAGTTCTTTCGGGAAATGGGTCTAATTATTTAAGATTTTTCCTTTCTTTAAAGTTTTCGAAGTACTCATATTAGAATGTTAATTTATTGAATCTTATGTTTATGTAAGGCTTGTAAACGGAACAAACGAACATGAATAGAGCATGTCCGTGCTCGTTCGTTTAACATCAACCGAACAAATGATCAAGCGCGGACAATTAAATGAATGGCGTTTTCTTGATCGTGTTCGTTCGTCTAGAAAATGAACATGTTCATGTTCGTTTGTTAACAGTATATACAAATGGATCATGAATGCAAAGAATGACAAAAGTGAGCTAAATTTACTTGAAAAGTAATGAGAAGAACAATATGTTGGGCCTAAAAAGCTATTAAAACTAGACTAAGACGTAGGGGCCAAAACATTTTAAATGAACATATTAACGAACGTAAACCAACGAGCATAAATGAACGTAAACGAACAACCATGAATTTAAATGATGAACGTTCACGTAAATAAATGAACAAACGAGGCATGTGTTCATGTTTGTTCGTTTAACTAAATGAACAAAATATTTTGTTCACGTTCGTTCTTTTATTAACTGTTCACTAGCTGTTCACTGAAAATTTGGTTCGTTTACACGCCTACGTTTATGTTTTTCAAGCTTGACAAACTAACACCACATGTCTTTAAAGGTTACAGCGTTACACCTTTTAGTGTTATACATGTTCTTTTAGTTTCTCATTTGATTTCCCTTTTCACATTTTCATACAAGTTTTAAACTTGATGATTTCAGATAAAACCGCCTTCTTTTCCAGAAGGCCGTTTCACACAAATTCTCTCAGTTGGAATTGGAGGTTCGGCTCTTGGACCACAGTTTGTTGCAGAGGCGTTAGCACCCGATAATCCTCCTCTTAAGGTAAAGCAGATATGCCAATTTGATGGTCCTGTAAATTTTAGGGCATTTTGTTGGATTGTTATTTATTTTTCACCCTCTGCATTTAGGATAACACAACTCACGCTTGCTAATGTTTTGCACAAATTTCTCTGTTCTTGTTGAAGTTACATATTTTGTATGTTCATTGATTACCAGATACGGTTCATTGACAATACAGACCCTGCGGGAATTGATCATCAAATTGCTCAACTTGGCCCGGAATTAGCTTCTACACTTGTTATAGTGGTTTCAAAGGTTTGTTAAGAGAACAACAATTTTGACTCATTTACATATGAATGGGTAAAGTGGGTAAACTTAAATAGGTAGTTGGGTCAAACGGGTTGAAAGTTGTTCAAAGTCTATTTTTTTAATGTCTAAATCCTCCTAAATCATTTTTTGGTTACTAATTATTAATGTAATAATATTATTGTGTAATATTAGTTATGGGTCAACCTGATTTGTACTGTTTGACCCAGTGACCCTAATTAAAATGGCTAATTTTAACCTGGAACTTATTGTTGATTCTGAAACTTGACTCAGAGTGGAGGCACTCCAGAAACCAGGAACGGTTTGTTGGAAGTACAAAAGGCATTTCGTGAAGCGGGACTCAGCTTTTCAAAACAGGTGTTTTGTCTCAGGTTCTTTTTTCTGCTTTTAATATTATTTTTAGAGGGTAGATCATAGATGGTCAACTAAGGTGATTTTGTGAAAGTTATTAGGCTGTATCGATTTTGGTCAGTTCAGTGAAAGGGTCTAATAGTCTTTTTACTCAAACTTAACAGAAAAGTTAACTTCCATCCATTCACCATTTTTGTAACGTTTGAGTGAACAATAGGGACTCCGGACTACTAGTATAACTTTTAAATAAGCAGGGACTAAACATGCAATATGGGTAAACCACAAGGGCCATTAGTGTAATTAACACTATATATTGTTAACTTGGTTTTAATGATAGCTTTGTGGTTTACAAAAAAAATGCTTTCTTAATATTATTACTTATGTTAATACACATGCAGGGTGTTGCAATTACACAAGAAAATTCATTATTAGACAACACCGCGAGGATCGAGGGGTGGTTAGCTAGATTTCCCATGTTTGATTGGGTTGGTGGAAGAACTTCTGAAATGTCTGCTGTTGGTTTATTGGCTGCTGCACTTCAGGTTTCATAATTATTATTCATTTTTGCCCAAAAAAAAGAGAGAGTTATGCTTAAAGACAAATATTCAGATAGTTTTAATTTGTTATTCAGGGAATTGACATTAAAGAGATGCTTGCTGGTGCATCACTGATGGATGAGGCAAACCGGACTCCAGTGGTACAATAATATAATTATATTAATAATTTGCCCTTGTGTTTTTCGCATGTCGGACAAGAAATATGTTTAATCATGCAAGATAATGTTATGTTTTTAGGTCAAGAACAATCCTGCAGCATTGCTGGCTTTATGCTGGTACTGGGCTTCCGGCGGTGTAGGATCAAAGGTAATTACTGCTACAACAAAAGCAAATCATTTTTCCCAGATTTGCGCTTGACATTTAATTTATTATTTTTCTTCCAAAAAATAATATTTTTTAATTGATTTAATAGGATATGGTGGTACTTCCTTACAAGGACAGCCTTCTGTTATTTAGTAGATATTTACAGCAGTTGGTCATGGAGTCCCTTGGGAAGGAATTTGACTTTGATGGCAATCGGGTATATCTTTTTCTTATATGCTCTATGATTGAGTTTATGCCCCTGGGTTCCTCTATTGTATGTGTGTGTCCGATTATATATCTACAGGGTCTAAATATGTTTGATAGAGAAGCATGCCTAAGGGTGTAAACAAATCGAACCGAACTGAACTGAACCCAGGCTTGTCTAAGCTCAAGCTCATTTATTATTTATTAATTTAATAATTATATCTATAACTATTATTTGTAAATTCTACTTATAGTTTTTATATAGTACCATAATCTACATTATTATTAATTAATTTAAATAGATAGTTATTGCTTTTATGCTGATATAAATTATAATTTATGTGTAGACCGTAATATACATATTAGTTAGGTATTTTTACAATAAGTATATGTATAATATAAAGTATTATTAAAATATACATTTTAGATATATTAAAAATATAATATAAATAATTGCTTTTTTTAGACTCGAGCTCCATAAGTGAAGCTTGTCTTGGGCTCATTTATCAAACAAGTTTAATTTTAGGCTCGTGCTCGACCAAACTCGGCCGGATTCGAGCTTTTAGCAAACTGATCTCGAGTAGCTTGGCTTGTGTACACCCCTAAGAATACCTAAGTGTAACCTCAAAACAATTTTCATACTCATAAGAACTCTAATCAAAATGATACCGACAAAATGGAAATAATAATAGCTAATTTTCAGAAAGTTTGACGTTTATCTTACATTTTAAATAGGTTAATCAAGGGCTTACCGTCTATGGAAACAAAGGGAGCACGGATCAACACGCGTAAGTTTCAAGAACGTGGGTCCCGCCATTAACATAACTGATGTTTGACCAAGTGAAGGTTTTGTTTTTACTGCAGTTACATTCAACAGCTAAGAGAGGGTGTGCCCAATTTCTTTGCTACATTCATTGAAGTTTTACGCGACCGACCCCCAGGTCACGATTGGGAGCTTGAACCCGGGGTCACATGTGGTGACTACTTATTTGGAATGTTACAGGTATCTGGTTTACTTGTTTGAAATAAGAATCCATTTTTTTTGTAGTTTTGAGATTCTTTATAGACTCTACTGGTTTGCAGGGAACAAGGTCGGCTCTATATGCAAATGGGAGGGAATCTGTTACGGTGACGGTTCAAGAAGTTAACCCTCGTTCGGTTGGGGCTCTAATTGCTCTATATGAACGAGCAGTTGGTATTTATGCGTCACTTATTAACGTGAACGCTTACCATCAACCAGGTACATATTCTTTCCTTTTTCTAATTATTTTTGAAGAAAGTTCCACTAATAAGAGTGTTTGTGTGCGTTCTTTGAAAGTGATTATGTGAACTGAATTATCAGAATTAGATAATCAGAGCTGGGGGTGTGCATGGGTTGGTTTCTGGCTCAGATGATTTAAAAACCAAAAATTCGGTTTTTGGGTTTATGAAAACCGTTCGGCTTTTGTTTTTGGTTTTTACATTGGGTTTGGTTTTACATTTAAGCTTGAAAATTTTGGGCCAGAAAAGATGTTCAAAAATAATGAACTTGGGCCTGAAACCTTTATTTTTTTTAATAATGATTAGTTATTTTCACTTAAATTTTGTTTTCATGGTTTTACCATTTGGGCTTGAAAATTTTGGGCTGAAAAGAATGTCTAAAATCAATGAATTTGGGCCTGAAACTTAAAATTTTAATGTTAAATAAGTTGGATGTTAAAATCTTGGGCTGCACCATTTATTAATTTCTTATACATTACTTCAAATTATTATTGTTGTTTTTTTTTTTTGGTTTTTGATTGATAGCAAAACCGAACCGGAGAATTGGTTTAAAAAACATGAAACTTCAGTTTTATATTCAATCCGGTCACGGTTTGGTTAATTTGGTTTCATGCACTTGTAATTAGATCTAAAAGAGCTCGTGAGTTAGAAATTAATAGAAAATCTGAAAGAGGTATTATATTATGATATGTGAATAAAAAGCTTTGACTTATGTTAATAAAAGGAGGGTAGTTAGGTAGTTTTGACTATTGGATATTCAATGAAATTTGCTGGAATTTTCAAACCTACACAGTCTACCAACCTTTTAGGTAACAAATGCTAGTATAAGTTAAAATTAACTTGTGTCAAGTGTGAAAAGAAAACCATGATATGATATTGGTAAATTTAACAAATGCAAGTTTGACCATAAAAGTCAAATGGATCACAAATGCTTTTTATTAATTACATCAGGAGTTGAAGCCGGGAAGAAAGCAGCAGGAGAAGTCTTGGCTCTACAAAAGAGGGTACTTGCTGTTCTCAACGAGGCCAGGTATGTTACTTAAATGTCTAAAATTCTCTAAATAACGACACAAACAACTAGCGGCATTGCTTTTATTATTATTATTATTATTTTGCCAGTTGTAAGGACCCTGTAGAACCGTTATCAATCGAGGAAGTAGCTGATCGATGTCACGCCCCTGAAGATGTATGTATTTTCTTTTCTTTTTTTTTATAACAGAAAATATATATTTATTACTTTGGGCAAAGTTAACGTATTGTTTGGCAGATTGAAATGATCTACAAGATAATTGCACACATGGCTGCTAATGATCGAGCTATCATTGCTGAAGGGGATTGTGGTTCGCCTAGAAGTGTCAAAGTTTTCCTCGGGGAGTGTAATGTGGATGCTCTGTACGATTAAGCGCGCTGTTTTCTTAAATTATAAAGTGATATTGGATTTTTCTTCTATAATTTCAAGACGCGACCTAAAATTTGTCAATGGTTTTGTCTTGGATGCTTGAAACACAATCAATGAATGATTTAAATCGTTATCGGGTAGTATCCCTATCTATTATTATGATTTTCAAATCTCCATTACGTATATAGAGGTAGGGTACCAAAAAGACCCAAATACCCTTAAGTATTACCCGCGGGTAGGAAAGGAATCCCTAGTATGCCACCTGCGGAATATATGGATCATCCGCGTAACATAATAGAGGAAGAACACCATTACATCATACGCGGAAGCATCCAAGCACCCTCAGACGTCATCCGCATGATAGCACATCTATTCGTCAAGTTGACCGGAAGGCAATGTCAACAGGACAACTATAAATAACTAACTATCTTCTAGAAGAATAACCATGATCGTTAAGAATACGTGACCCGTCGACCAATGAATAAAGGACACCTGGCAAGTTTGTTATAACCGTGCACATGGCCAGAGATCAACTCGTCATATCATAGAATGACGCGTGTCCAGGTTGTTATACCCATGCACATGAGACGTATAGTTCAACCTATCACATAAGGACACGCGTCCAGACGGTTATTGGAGATCTTCTAGAATGAGACAGCTGGCCCAATCACAATTCTCACATCCTTCGGCTATAAATACCCTCTTCATCTGCATGAGGTACAAATTCACTCCAAAGTATTTACTCTCAATACTCTAGTACTTTCTCTACGTCAGAACGGTACTTATTCTCACGCCGGAGGGTGGTTGCGGGAAGACCCCCCCTCTTGTCCTTCCCGTAACGAGCTCACGGTGTTTGTTTTGCAGGTTCCAGTCAATGGACTTTGGGAAGTTGTACTCATACCGTGTTGATTGTTATTGTATCCTACCCGGTTGACTCATTAGATCCAAGACCCGTATAGGGAATTGGATCAGTGTTTCTTCATTGGCGCCATCCGTTTTGGTGTTAGAACTGCATAAGTTTTCGTTGGTTTTTTGGTTCGTACGATATGAGTAAGCTTCCTGAGGGGCCGACGGGAACTCCTGTACCTATTTCACGTGTTACCGATACTGAAACACCCGTAGGCTTTGCCTCGAGTGTTTTCGCACGTATCACTGTTCCTGGTAATTCTGCTCCGGGCCATTTGGGACATGCCACGATCCCAGCAGGTCCTTCTCCGACGGACCTAGGGCATGTCACAGCACCAGGAGGTTCCAGATCCGGCAATCACGGGCGGACTACGAAAGAAACTCGTTGGACTCATTCAGAGTTAGGTCTGGAGGACGACTATTGACGAGTCTGAGCAAGGAGGAACTCATCATCATGGATCCAGAGGTAGGGGACCATTGTCTCCGGACGAGTGGTTCCGTATCCAACAAGAAAATGTAGTAGCAAAATATGAGCGACGGGTACGCGAAGAGCGACTCCAGGCTCGAACTCTTAATTATGAAGAGTCTCCTAGGAGATCCCTCTCCCCCCCTCCAGCAGTACGGAGGAGTCAGATCCGCCATAGTATTCAGGCGGAGAGAGAGTTCCCAGAGAAGTTCGAAGACTGCGGGACCGTCCTCGTATGGTCATGCACATACCGTCTTATCTGGACGAGTATGACAGTTACGACTCGTCGTACCGTCCAGGTGGTATCAGTTACTACACCGGCGATAGCCACCTTCACCTACATGAGGGAACTAGCCGCCCACAGGCGGTAGTTCGCCAGGCGGGTTATCACAGTGATGCCGAGGAAGACTTTTCCAAACCATATTGTCCGACTGATTTTGCTGAAAAGTCAAAGTTCATCGCAAAGATTACAACTGCCCCGTTTCCAGTCAATGCTTAAATCCCAACATCCGTAGGGAAGTATGATGGAATGACTGATCCCATTGATCACTTACTGAACTTCGTGGCGGTGGGAGGAGTCAGCGGCCGGACTCTCCCATACTGGTGCCACATGTTCGCAATAACCTTCACTGGGGCGGTAAGGGAGTGGTTCGAGAAGCTGCCGGATGGATAGATAAAAAGCTAGGATGATTTTGTTGCAAAATTTTCACAACACTTTAGCCAGCAGAGAAAACACACCCGCGACCCATTCGAAATATTGGACGTCGTTCGACGGAACAATGAGTCTATCGAAGACTTCATTACCCGTTTTAACAACGAAAGCCTCAATATCGGTGGCGTAAGCGAGGATATGTTGCGGGGAGCATTTCGCAAAAATGTGAAAAGTGATGAATTTATTATGACGCTGACTGGAAAAGATGCTATGCCCACGTCTTGGAATGATATTATGACTGCGACGAAGTTGTTCGCCAGAACTCAAAAGACATTGGCAACCAACAATCAGAAACAGAATTTGAAAGTCGAATTCCAGAATCCACGGCCGAACAGACAGGCAAAAGGAACCATCTGGTCCCGACTCCAGCCGTCCGCGGAAGCGTCTAAGTCATTTGATGCCAGATCTTTGATTGGCAATAAAAACAAAGCGGGACCCTCAAGTCGAGGACCCAACAATTGGACTCCACTTTCAAAGACCCCTGCCGAAATTCTCACTACGGAGAATGTGAATTTTAGGAAACCACAACCACTCACAAGGAGGTCATTCCTTGATGCCAAGAAACACTGAGCGTTTCATGACGCATCGGTCACAACACGAACGAGTGTACAACTTTGAAAAAAGAAATTGAGGCGGCTGTGAAGTCAGGGAAAGTGGGACATTTGATCAAAGGTGCAAAACCAGGGACTGGTAAAGCTCCCGCGAGAGATAATCAAGGCCCGCCCAAAAAGCAAGTCACTTAAACGTTCATATGATCCAAGGCGGACACAAGGTTGGAGGAAAGAGAAGAGAGTCCGATGAGGAAGAGTAGAATAATGAGCCTGTGATTTTTCCACGAATCAAATGGGGTCCTTGTAATAAGAATCCCTTGATTATCACCGCCCTCTTCGGTCATTATCGCTCGCAATACGTTTTCTTCGACACCGGTAGTACGTCGGATATAATGTTTGAGCAATGCTTTGAACAGTTAGATGAGGTCGATAAGGAGAGACTGAAACCCATTCATGCTCCTGTATCGGGATTTGGAGCCGAGGTAATGCACCCACGGGGGGTGATTTCCTTTCCAGTCACTCTAAGTGACGGAATTCATTCAAGAACCAAGGAGGTTGAATTTTAAGTTTTACCAGCAACATCGAAGCATGACATTATCTTGGGGCGAGAAGCGATCAGTGATTTCAATGCCCATCCTTCCATAGCACACGGTGCAGTTGGGGTTCCAACTCGTACCGGTGTGGCTATCATTCATATCAATCGCCATTGCTTCGCGACAGAAAGTTCTAAGCCTAGCAAGGTTCCGAAGCAAACCCGGCGGACTGAACCTGAGAAATGGGTATTGAACAAAAAATTCCCAGAGCAAACTGTAATAACTGGACCCGCTATCTCCGAGATAGTGAGGACATTTTTGAAGCAGTTGCTGACAAAGAATGTCGACATCTTCGCGTGGCAACCAACGGACATGACCTGGGTTCCGTGGAAGATCGCTGAACACAAGTTGCGAGTAAACTCAACGTTTACTCAAGTTGTGCAGAAGAAGCGTAAGATGGGGCCAGAATAAACGAAAGCAATGAACGAACAAGTTCAAGACCTCTTACATGCTGGAATTATCCGCCCAATCCAATATCAAACTTGGGTCGCCAATCCGGTCATTGTCCCTAAAAGCAATGGGACATGGCGAATGTGTATAGATTTCATGGATTTGAATAAAATGTGTCCCAAAGACTATTTCCCATTGCCAGAAATCGACCTCAAAGTTGATGTTGTAGCTCCATTCAAATTCAAGTGCTTCTTAGATGCTTACAAAGGCTATCATCAAATTCGCATGGCGGCGTGTGATGAAGATAAGACAACATTCCGAACAGATCAAGGCACATTCTGTTACAAGATGATGCCATTTGGTTTAAAGAATGCAGGGGCTACATATCAGCAGTTGATGGATGAGGCATTCAAGAAACAAATTGGTCGGAACTTGGAAGTTTACATGGATGATCTTGTAATCAAAAGCATTGAGGAAGATCAGATGCTGAGAGACATCGAAGAAACATTTGAAACTTTGAGAAGCATCAATATGAAGCTGAATCCAACCAAGTGTTCCTTCGGGATGGAGGAGGGAAAATTTCTAGGAGTGATTGTTACATGTGCGGGTTTTAAGGCTAATCCGGATAAAGTCCAGGCAGTAGCCCGCATGCCTTCTCCTTCGTCCCTCAAGGAGGTACAGACACTCAACAGAAGATTGGTTGCACTGAACATATTTTTAGCAAATCACGCAGCCAAGTCTTACCCGTTCGTGTCAACTCTGAGAAATTGCCTCAAGAAGGCACATTTCAAGTGGACTGCAGAAGCTGAACAAGCATTCTTGGAGGTAAAAAAATGCCTAATGGAGTTACCTACCCTAACCGCACCACATGCAAGTGAACCACTGACATTATATTTATCTGCTACTGACATCGCCATTGGGGCCGTGCCATTGACGGACAGAAAAAATTTCCAAACGCCAATTAATTATGTCAGTAGGACGTTGACAGACCTAGAAACCAGGTACTCAATGCTCGAGAAACTGGTTCTGGCGTTGATATGTGCTGCCAGGCGATTACGTAGATATTTTCAGGGTCACCCCATCAATGTGCTGACATGGTATAAACTCAAGAATGTACTATGCAAACCGGAATTGTCTGGACGATTGGCGAAATGGGCCATCGAACTGGGTGAACACGCTATCGAATACAAAACCAGACCAACAATCAAAGGGCAAGTGCTGACGGACTTCGTCACAGAGGTTCTGCAGCACAAAGAACAAGAATGCATAGTTGAACAGCAGCCTCAAGTACCTCCAGAACACGGACAAGTATAGTCATTGTTTACGGACGGAGTATCCAGTAGCGAGGGATCTGGCGCAGGCCTCAGGCTAGTTAATCCCGAAGGCCATGAGTTTACTTACGTAATCAAATTAGACTTCGATAGCACTAATAAAGAGGCGGAGTATGAAGTTTTTTTGGCAGGCTTACGGATAGCTAAAAAACTTGGGGTAAAGCACTTGGAAGCGCGAGTGGATTCCATGCTTATAGCAGGGCAGATCAATGGGACTTACGAAGCAAAAAACAATGTAATGGCTTCGTATTTGTCGCAGGCAAAGGACTTAATTCTTCAGTTCTCTTCGTTCAAAATTGTTCACATCAAGAGAAGCGAGAACAAGTCGGCGGACGCCCTTAGTAAATTGGCTTCAACGAATTTCGAGCATTTTTCTAAGGACATTCGTATTGAAGTTTTGGTTCGCTCATCCGTCCGCAAGTTTCAAGGCTCAACGTTTATAAAAACGTAAAGTTTAAGATCAAAACATACCTTTCCGGGTTCGTTTGGTCGCGGTTAGTTTGGTTTTGAACTCTAGATCTTGTGTATATCTTGTATATGGAAGATCTATTAATAATCACGCTCGTACGATCTCGTTTTTCCCTTTCCTCTCTCGGCCGTGATTAACAAAGAGGTGTGCGTGTGTGTGTTTGAGTGTGTTGAGATTATGGATGATGGAATGAGGATTTAGGGTTTTAGGGTGGCTTAAGGAGATATTTATACTCCTTAAAGCCCATGGACTTAAGGCCCATCCCACCATCTTAATCCATTTAATTACCTAAGTCCATAATTCTTTTTAATATTTAATATTAATTAAATATTAACACTCGTTTCGGATCGTAGACTTTCTTTTATTAAATCCTAAAAATCAGGATGTTACAAGTCTTCCCTCCTTAAAGAGGTTTTGTCCCCAAAACCTAGCTTATTCCTTGTAAAAGGAACACTTCCCGTATTCACGTACTCTGTTGGATCATCTTTGCATTCTGGGTTATCCTTCATACTCCTGACTTGTAGTCACTGAGCGGTGTTCATGTGCTTTAGCTATTCGAGGTAGCTTGTCCATGAGGCCCTCGATGTTTCAAGTCTCGTCTCGTCCTTCCAATGTACTTTGTTTCGTATCATTTAACACTATTGTCTAAACGACATTTATAACATAAATAATCATTCATAATCAAACTCAGTATATTACACGTCATAGATAAGCATAATTTTTAAATCTTAACACAAATCAAGTTTTTTTTAAGGCAATCATACTTAAAACGAAATAAAACTAGTACGTAAGCAATTATTCCTTAGTCGAGCGCCCCTCTCTGCAGTTTCTTAAGTCCTTACCCTTTCGCACCTCCCGCCCCTGTTTCCTTGCAATCCCTAGCCATGTGGTCAGCTTTACCGCACTTGAAGCATTTTGGGCGATCAGGGCATTCTCAAGAGTAATGCCCATTCTTTCAACATCGATAGCAATTGTCCTTTCCAGTCTTGCATTCTCCCTGGTGCACTTGCCCACACTTCTTACATGCATCCCTGTTTCCAACCTTAACCTTCCTCTCATCATTTGTTGCCATGGTCTCACCAGACCGCTTAGCTGGAGTAGCCCATTTCTTCTCCTTCTTTTCCTCCACCACCACATCGTCCACAACCAAGTCATCATAAACCACTTCTGCAAGTTCGACGACAAAGTCAAAAGTAGCAGTTTTATTTGCCTTGACTAATGTGCGAACCTTTTGTGGAATCCTCTCACATAGCATTTGATCCTCTTAGCCTCGGTGTCAACCATATCAGGCACCAACCTAGACAGTCGGTTGAATTCAGTAGTATACTCACGATGCGTCATCTTACCGGCCTTCAAATTCAGGAACTTCATCTCCGCCCTTCAACTTCAGCATCAGCATAGAACCTCTTCATCACCAACTCTTTCAGATCCTCCCACTTCATTGCCCTAATCTCCTCCTGACATTTCCTCTGTTCAACCGTCTCCCACCAGTACATTGCTTCGTCATCGAACGATTGAGTAGCATAACCCACAGCTTGGTCAAGACGGTATTCACTGATGCGGATAATTTTATCCATGGCGGTTATCCATTGAAGGGTAGCGATTGCGTCTTCCAAACCAGTTAGCTTCGGCAGGTCACATCCCTTGAAGGACTTATAGTTTCACCCACCTCGGCCTCTTTTCATGTCATCGACTTTCACATACTTAACCCTACTCGAGGCCTCCCTCTCTCCTTCCTCATCTCTCCTACCATCACCACCTGCCCCTTCAGCAGTTCTTTCTTGGCTTCGAGCAGTTCCTTAAGGAGTCAGGTTCTTCACAGCAGTGGCTACAGCTTGAACAATAGCTGCTTGAATTGCGGGATCCAGTTGAACCCCTTCGTTGTTGTTCGGGTTTCCTCCAGCTGCGCTTCCTTCATCCCCGGTGTTGGAAGCTGTTTTGACCGAAGGTCGTTGGACACGACGGGGCCTGCCACGACGTACAGTGCGACCTCCAGCTCTCACAATTCCTCCAGCTCCAACATTTCCTCCCTTTCAAGCCATTGTATTCTAAAAGGGAAAACACAAACGTCATCACTCAAGGAACTATTTAGTACAAGGATAGTAAGGCTAACAGGTAATAACTGTGGCCAGTTGTGATTAGCTGATCACGTTATTTTCGTGTCCTATACACTTCCCTTTATGAGTCTATTTGTGCTGATTCTAATCTTTAACAGTTAAACAATCAAACAATCAAGAAATCCTATCCATATCAATAACATTTCCCTTCTTTAGCAATCAAGATAACATTAACATTTATTATCTAACCATACACTTTACCTTTACTGAGCTTGTTTGAGTGACATATGGCATTATTGAACTGGCATCTTCTTACTTAAATCCCATTCTCTGTTCGAGTATATGCATGCAGGATGCTTAAATCTCTCGAAATTTGCTCTGATACTAACTTGTAAGGCCCCGTCACCGGTACCTCACATTTGGACGTTGGATTTACACATCAACATAGTTCTAATTATCAGAGTTAATAAAAACATTCGCGGAATATAAAAACTTTCATAAAACATTACATATCGATTCATAACTTATCTTACAAAGACTAAGTAATTAAACATAAACTGATAAATGCCTTGAGTCTTCCGATGCCAGTCTCTTATTCGTCCACCATGTGCCCGCTCAAGCTAGCTACCTCAATCAACTCACCTGTATGCATACTAAAAGTCAGCTACGCTGAGTGAGTTCTAGTTAATCAGGCAGCATACAATACATACATATAATGTACATACATACATATCCCCATATACATATCCATACTAAACCAGTTACCTTTCTATCACACATACATACATATTATCACTTACCTCAGTCCATCGAGAGTATGTTCATAGTCCGTCGTCTGTACCTATACTCAAGGTCGTGAACACGAAAAAGGTCTGCAGTCCTTAACTATGTTCAACATTTATGGTACGTGCAAGGTCCGTAGTCCTTCACTATACCAGCCTACACACACAACATGTACAAGGTCCACAGTCCTTCCCTATGTTGCAACCTAGTTCATAACACGTACGAGGTCCACAGTCCTCCCCTATGCTACCACAATACAATTACAGCACGTATAAGGTCCGCAGTCCTTTCCTATGCTGGATCCTATCTGAAGTACGTATAAGGTCCACAGTTCTTAACTACGTTCTCATCTATCATCTATAACACGTAAAAGGCCCACGGTCCATAACTACGCCATTACATGCCAAATCTACGTCCAACAGAAGTTAGAGGGATTTGCCATCCTAACTTACTATGTCAGACGTAGAACTCATTTACCATTCCTGTACCTGCATACACTTACTTTGCATATACAATAATTACATCGTAACATAAGAACACACTAGGCGTTCTTCACATCATTCATTTAACAATCATACTCCTTGTCGATACGTGCAATATCCAAAGATCGTTCACGCCCCGACAAGCATTCGTTCATAACGTTCACACATTATCCATACAATACTTATAACATTCATATCTTTATTTATAACATGACAGTACGCGCAATATCCGAAGATCGTTCGTGTACCGACAAGCAATCATTCTTGCCTTTCACATATATCACATATGGAATACACTTATCACTTAGGATAAATGTATTAACAATTCACATCGAGTATGCATATAGCCCCGAAAACATAACAAGGAAGTGGGGCTAGAAACTCACCTGGATCCTGTTTCTTTCTCCGTTAATAGTTAATCCTTTCTTTAGTTGAGCTCTGCTAACTGTATATAAGTTACACGTATCAATACTTGTCTGATCCAATCTAGTGGCCTGGTATTAGTTTACTTTTACTTAGAATTTTTATGGTATTTCCTTTATTTTAACATTCAAGTATTTTATCTCCTTAGGTCTTTACGATGCATGCCATTAAGTGTATACACGTATATGTATACATTTACAGGTCGCCAGGTATCCGGGTCTCAATATAAGTGAACTTAGATATATAAGCGAACTTAGATTAAGGCAAACTTAGCAATCAGCGATCTTATGTGGCGAAGTTAACAGAAGCGATCTTAAGCAACAAACTTATACGGCGAACTTGCTTGGCGAACATGCTTGCAAGCGAACTTATCGCAACGACTGCTGCTGTCCAGGTTCGTTTATCATCCAAAACGCACGTTTTAGTGATCTTAATCCACTTACAATGGTTCGGCCTTAGCCCCAACCGTTCCCTAGACCGATTGCGGCCCAAACTTGACCCGAACAAAACATAAAGTTTGATCTTTTAAGCTAAAATGTTCCGACTAGATCTAGGGTTCATTTTAGATGAGCCGTACATGTTTATAGGTCCATCAAGTTCGTTTTAGCATCAAGTTTACAACTTTACGTTTCGTTTACACCCGATCTATTGTCGTTTTAAGTTTCAAGGCTCAACGTTTATAAAAGCGTAAAGTTTAAGATCAAAACATACCTTGCCAGGTTCGTTTGGTTGCGGTTAGTTTGGTTTTGAACTCTAGATCTTGTGTATATCTTGTATATGGAAGATCTATTAATAATCACGCTCGTACGATCTTGTTCTTCCCTTTCCTCTCTCGGCCGTGATTAACAAAGAGGTGTGTGTGTGTGTGTGTTTGAGTGTGTAGAGATTATGGATGATGGAATGAGGATTTAGGGTTTTAGGGTGGCTTAAGGAGATATTTATACTCCTTAAAGACCATGGACTTAAGGCCCATCCCACCGTCTTAATTCAATAAATTACCTAAGTCCATAATTCTTTTTAATATTTAATATTAATTAAATATTAACACTCGTTTCGGATCGTAGACTTTCTTTTATTAAATTCTAAAAATCAGGATGTTACAGCATCATAACTTTTCAGTATTTTCTCATGTATTAGAATTGAATTTTTGTAGTTATTAATTGATAATCTATGAGCATTGATGTTTAGTATTGTTGAGCATTCAGTCGGTTTAGGTTTATTTCAATCAAAACGATTAGTTTACCAAGTGCTGTGACACATGTTTCATAGGGTTTAGTCTAGGTCGATGAAGCATACATAAGTCCGTGATTGTGTAACACCCCTAAATTCTCGTAAACAGAATGACACGGGTGTAGAGTTTGTAAATTAATTTCCGGAGTTAGCTCGAGGGCTCGGGGACCTATGGGCATGTCCAAGAAGTATTTTATCTAGTTTGGGAGAAAGGGGGATCAAATTACAAAGTGGAAGGGCTAAAGTGTAACATTATTGATATTATAACACCATCGTTTCCACCCTAACCCTAGGAGTCAATCGCAACATTCCCAGCCCCCAAACCCTTCGTTTATGATCAAATTAAATCAATTCCAAGCTCCTAGAAGTCTTTCAAGGTGTGTACTACACTCGCATAATCTTTAATGGTATACCCTATGTTGTTTCAGTGGCCAATCAATCCATTTCTCGAACTAAGGACATAATCGGATTGGTATCAAATGGCACGCTTCCCTAGGTCAAAAATTGGGGCTTTTGGTGTCAAAAGATTCCTAGGTATGTCTAATATATCATACTAAAGTTTCATGACCATTGGAGTTGTTTGATAGGTCAATTGCTAGAACTCAATGTCTAGGATTCTTGAGTGTTGAAATCGTTAATTGTTGTCATTCGGGTATTATTTGAAGGAATTTCCAACCCGATTAGTTTGTGGAGTCTTATGTTAGTGTAAGAGCATTAGAAAAATTATTTTTTTTTGGTTACAGGGGCTGATTTGGTTGGTGATTCCTTAATCGGTTTGTAAGAGCGCGTAAAATCGATTGATTGTTAATTAATATGGGAAATGATGAGATTGCTAACCCCATTAACTTGGGTGGTTAAATATTGATGGGTAGGCAGTAACAATGACAAATTGTATCAAATTGGGGCTGGTTTGGTTGGTGGTTGGTTAATCGGTTCGTTAATGCGCAAATTCTACACAATTAACGTAAGACAAGCATAGTTTGGGAACCGTTGGTGGTGATTATATTGGAAGGGGAGTTTTGGGTAATTTAAGGACTTCGGGGGCTGATGTAAATGAATATGAATATTAGGTGAGGCTACGGGTCAATCCAATCACGTTAGGACGTCTCGTAGAGTGAGCGAGTCGTTGCGGTCTAGTTAGTGATTGTTGTGTGCTTTAACTTGACAAGCTTGTGAATTGTGAGTGATTAGCAAGAGAATCCAATTGTGATATTTGTGTGATCCATATAAGGTGAGTTTCATGATACCCCTTTTTAAATGTTTTACTTTTTAGGCTAGATGTTGTAATGGATGTTGATATTACTAGTGGTCTTCCGCCTACACCGCCTCACTCAGCCTTTCAAGACCCTTTTTCCGTGACCTTGTTGGGTTTTTAATAAGATTATCAAAGTCATATAAACCCATTTATATGAAAAACGCATCGGCTGAAAAGTTTTAAACTTGTTAATTAGATTAATATAAAACTGATTTTATAAACCAAAACCCAAGCCTAGGATTTGTACACTAAATCACATGCTATCAAAACAACCATAGGTGTTATCAAGATACTACCTTTCAAGATAAAACTTGAAGAAGAGAATGATCTTGAATGGCTAGTCTTCAAAGGAGAAGATCCTCAAGCTTGTATACCCCAAGCCACCAACAAAGCACCCTTGATTTTCTAGGATTTTACTTTGCAAAAACTCCTCTTTTCTTATCCTTGATCCTTGGCCGAAAATTATGAGAGGGAGAGGAGAGTTTACTTGCTTTCTTGTGTGTATGAGAGAGAGAGAGATGGATGCAACCAATGCACCACTCACTTGGTCAATGACCACACATGCATGTTCTTGAAGGAACAATATAATAAATAGATGAGAGAGAAAGATTTTTCCCTCCCAAATATCCAAACCCTTTCAGTTTATTACTTATGTTATATTTGTTACATATTATAAAATATAACATAACATAATGTAAGTAACATGCATCATGTTATTTAACCACCTTAAATAACATTACAAAATATCTTCTCTCAAAATACAAATTATTCATATAATTTATTTATTACACATGTGCAAATATTTAGAAACTAAACTCATTTTCTAAATATTTAGAACTCATTCGGGCGTTCCTTAATACTTGGACTCGAACTGTGAATGGGATGGAGACTAGAAATGCCAACTACGGGTAGCTGCACTCAAAGAGGTAACCTTTATATTTCAATGTATGTTAGGATGTATTCTCTCTTAATTGCGTGAAGTGTTTGATGGAATACTGATGTGGTCTTAAACATGCTTAATTTTTTTGATGTGCTAGATCGGATATTAATGTAGTCATAAACAAGAGGTATTTAGAACGAGTAAGTAAAGTAAACAAGTAGTAGCACTTGATCAACATTATTAGCAGTTTACCTTACTTTCAGTGGCGAAGCTTGGACATACATGTAGAGGGGGCCGGACTCAATATGTATAAAAAAATGCATAGACAAGAGGGGTGTGGGCTCAAAATATCGGTCGGAAACGGGTGAATTTATGCCATGTATAAAAAGTTTCGGCTGAAAAAGGATAAATTTACATTGCCGAGCGAAAAAAAGGAGGTCAGGCTCAAAATTTCAGTCAGAAACGGGTAAATTTACTCTATGTATAAAAATATTCGTGGAAAAAAAGATAAATTTACACTACCGAGCAAAAAACCGAGCGTGCCGGGCTCAAAAATTCGGTCGAAAATGGGTAAATTTACCTTATGTATAAAACATTTCGGCCGAAAAAGGATAACTTTACACTACCAAGCGAAACAACAGAGGGGGTCGGGGCCACCCCTGGCCCCAACTAAAGATACGCCCCTGCTTACTTTCCATGTGCTGAATGCGGCTTGTGGTTGATTACATGAGGATTCTATCTTCACAGGATTAAGGCAAGACTAATCAGCGTTTAGTTTCAGGTGGTCTTATCGAGAACCGTGGTGATGGTTAAACATCGCGAACTAGAGTTGTTAGGGGATATTCACCAGTGTTAGATAATGATAATCATGAGGAGTTGAGTTCGTTTTTGTGTAAGCCGTTGTGGATGAGGTTTTTCGTCTTGTGCGTAATATAATGCTTGAAATGATTGTTGAGGCTGCGAAGGTGTTGAATGTTCCTGATGGAAATAAGGATAAACGAATAAAGAAGGTAGTCAAAGAGTGAGGAGGACCTGGGATGAGCCTAAGTTGATTTTATCTAGTCATGATGAGGATAGAGGTTATGTTGGAAGGGTTGATGCTCGTAGATACTCCTATGAAGATTTTCAGGAGTGCGACCCTCCCTTGTTTGAAGGCACAAGGATAGCTCATCGGCCCATCAATGGGCGCGAGAGACGGAAATGTTATGGAAGATTAGTAAGTGTCGGGAGGATTGTGTAGTTATTTATGCTAGTGTGTTGTTTAACTCGGAAGGGTTTTGTTGGTTGGATAATATGTAACACCCCGTAACCGCAGCGGAAACGTAAACGGGATGCAACAGACACATCTGATATCAACAGCATTGCTTATAAAGAAAACACCACTACATTAATTTACATCATATTACATTGTTCCGAGTTTAGTTCCCGTCTAGGCGATAGCACATAAGTTTTACCAACATTACATTATCATATTTAAAACAAAATGATCACTAAACTTCCACAAATAGCACGCATCATCAAGCATGTAGCACTTACTCCAGTTTGGGAGTACTTAGAAAGCATGTAAAGAAAACGGGTCAACTATGAATAGTTGGTGAGTTTCACTAATTTAAATAAACAGTGATAAATCATTATGATAATCATATATTAGAGACATCTGGGGACACTGTTAACCCAGTACTGTACCCATTCCGGGGGCAATGTTAACCCAGAAACACTTCTAGAAACATCTGGGGACACTGTTAACCCAGTACTGTACCCATTCCGGGGGCAATGTTAACCCAGAAACACTTCCAGGGACATCTGGGGACACTGTTAACCCAGTAATGTACCCATTCCATACGATTCCCGTACAGTCAAATATTTGTAAATACACGCAAATCCATGCGTTCAGTATGTACTTAAACATTTTATTAGTAACATGCTTCCGCCCCGGGAAAATATTTGAAAACAATTCAGAAAAAGGGGCTCATGAAACTCACCTTATCGTAGGCAAAATAGTAATACAATACTCCAGCTACTAGTCCAAATCTGTAATACGATCCCTAAGTTCGTTACTATACAATCACTATTAATATAACTTTAACCGTGTTAACCGGTACATCTGGGGACACAGTTAACCCAGTACTGTACCCGTTCTGGGGGCAATGTTAACCCAGAAACACTTCTCCGGACTCAGATTGTGATATCGTTTAGAGTTCACTAGTCAGATTTACTATTAGTCATTTTTCCCGTTTTGCGTGCCTAGCACGGCTATCCATTTTTATGTTTCAAAAATGAGTTTGGTCACACACGACCCGAAAATAGTTGTTAATTGATAATTTAACTAAAGTTGTGAAATTAGGGCTCGGTTTAGACGCCCCGATTGGCCGCGGGACCCGTTTCCGTTTTTAGCGTACCGGAAACTGTTAAAAATTACTCAAATCATCCGAATTATTTCGGATGATTTATTTTTACTTGATTAACTCAATTATATGAAAATAGTTCATTTTTAGGGTTTTTATACACCAGTCAGCTCGCTTATGCGAACTTTACCAGTTTACGCGTTTTAAGCTTTAAAAGTTTGTTTTAGCACAAATAATTATCCGTTTAGTCTCGGATCTTAAAATTTTGCAAAAATCACTTTTTGACAGTGGGGAATTTTATAAAAATATTTCCAGAATTAATTTTATATTTAAAATTTATTTATCTATTTTTAAACACCATTTAAACACTAAATATGTCGTAAATACCAAACGATCTTAGAAAAATCCCAAATTTTTCCTGGATGACCCCTGCCATCTCCATAGTCCCCTGTAATTTTTCCAGAACCAAAATCCCTTTTTAAATGCCATTTTCACTAAAACCGAGCTAGAAAACCCTAGAACTTGTTTAACCGAAAAGCCTACTTAGACTTCTCCAAATGACCTCAAATTTTGTGTGTGTCTTATACATGTTATAAAAAGCTTATCTGAAATTTCCCAGAATTTTTCATGACATTTAACTATTTTTCACCATTTTTGGCCAAAACCGAGCATTAAATTCACCAAATATTCATCCTCTGTCCAAAAATTACCAAAAATTCACAGAACTCATATTTTCATATATCTAATACCTTTGTAAAATTTCATGACCTAACTCTACACGTATCACAATCTGTCCAAAAATACAAACATCACACAAAACCGAACTACCTTGTGTTTCTAGCTTCAAACCGCAAGAATCTCGCTTTCTAGCCTTTTTTAGCAACTAGATACAACACCTACAAGCACAATAACACCACACCAAGCAAGTTACACCCACAATCAAGCCATTTCTTTCATGGTTTCGGTTATGATATAAAAACAACGATTTAACCGTAAAAATTCATTTTTGGTTCGTTTAACTCCTTTCTTGGACCAAGATCCCTTGTATAACCCGTATACATCACTTGATCATGCAAGAATCGGTTCCATCTCTGGTTTTCACCCCTTTTCACTTGGAAACCTCATTTCCTTGCAAGAACGCTCAAGAAACGAACTTAAACACGTACATAACAAAATTTTACCTCGGTTTTTCTTGTTAAAAAGCTCGGTTTTTGGTTCTTGATCTTGAGAGAATATGAATATTGTTGAATTGTGTTGTGAAAAAAAGAAAATGAAATGCTTTTGGGGTTAGATGGTCCGATCGGACCTAGTTGGAGGGTGGGGTGGGACCCACATCTTCATTTTAAGCCACATATTCAGATTCTCGTAATCTGGATAATGTTTTGGATAATCTGGTTCAGTTCGTTTTTCGGTTAAACGTTTAATTCGGCTTAAAACAAGGCTAAAACGGTCGTTTTTCGGCTTAAAAATGAAATTTATATAAAACCGATTTAAAAACTTCCAAAAACTTAAACCATGACTTTCATTAACTTAAAACATCATATTATTAATAATTGTGCATTTTTTTCGGCTTGATCGATCATCTCTTGCTCGGTTTTGTATTAAAGGTTTCGTTTAACGTACCGACGTACCATTAAATCGAAATCCTTTTTCTGTGCTTTAATTTACTTATCCCGAAGCTTTAATACTTCGCAAACATCACTAAATAATATATATTTCGTCTATAATGCAATCCCCGATCGTTTGGGCTTCAATAACCGTTAATCGGTTAATCGTATTTCCAATACGATTAACTGTATAATCGAGTATAATTCGTACTACGAATCATACATACTTGTATAAACGCATCATAATTCACATTTTCATTATTAAATAACACATAAATAGTATATACCGGTTAGGGTATACCTGATTTTGCCGGAATCGTTACATTCTCCCCCCGTAAAAAAAATTTCGTCCTCGAAATTTTTACTCGACAACTACTTCTTTTTGAGGAAATAGATGGGGGTATTTCTTCCGGAATTCGTCCTTTCGCTCCCAGGTATATTCTGGGCCTCGTTGCGAATTCCATCTAACTTTGACCAACGAAATCTTGTTGTGTCTAAGTTGCTTGATTTTTCCGTCTAGTCTTTCTACGGGTTCCTCTACGAAATTGAGTTTATCATTTATTTGGACACCCTCTAAAGGTAACACCGATGTCTCATCCGCCAGACATCTTTTCAAGTTCGATACGTGAAACACGTTGTGAACTGCACTCAATTCATCGGGTAGTTCTAATCGGTACGCTACGGGACCGATTTTTGCAGTAATATTGAAGGGTCCAATATATCTCGGGGCTAACTTCCCCGCCTTTCCAAATCTGACTACAGCCTTCCAAGGTGATACTTCCAAATACACTTTATCACCTTTCTCAAATGACAACGGTTTCCTACGGGTATCGGTATAACTCTTCTGCCGATCCCGCGCGGCCTTCAGATTGTTCCTAATTTCAAGGATTTTGCTGGTCGTTTCCTGGACCAGGTCTGATCTAATAACCTGAGTGTCGCCCACTTCAGTCCAACAGAGTGGTGATCGGCACTTCCGACCATACAATGCTTCGTAAGGCGCTGCCTTTATACTGCTATGGTAACTGTTATTATAGGAAAATTCAACGAGTGGGAGATGTTGATCCCAATTTCCCTTAAAATCCAGTACGCATGCACGAAGCAAATCCTCCAGGGTTTGGATGGTCCTCTCAGACTGACCATCGGTCTGAGGGTGGTAAGCTGTGCTTAGATCAATACGCGTTCCCAGCGCTTCTTGCACAGCTTGCCAAAGCTTGGAGGTGAAATGGCTATCCTGATCGGAGATGATTGAGATGGGTTTCCCATGACGAGACACAATTTCATTTATATAAATCTGCGCAAGTCTCTCTGTGTTATAATTATTTCTAATCGGGATAAAATGTGCCGATTTGGTTAATCGATCCACGATTACCCAAATTGCATCATGTCCTCGGGACGTTTTAGGAAGATGTGTCACAAAATCCATCGTGATTTGCTCCCACTTCCATTCGGGAATTTCCGGTTGTTGTAACATTCCCGAGGGTTTCTGGTGCTCTGCCTTAACTCTCGCACAAGTCGTACATTTAACGACATACGTTGCGATATCCTTTTTCATACCCGGCCACCAGTAGAACTCCTTCACATCCTTGTACATCTTATCCGAACCCGGATGTATGGAATATTTTGATCTATGTGCTTCGTCCATGATTAATTCACGCAGATCATGGAGGGTCGGGATCCAAATCCGACTTTTGAAATAGAGAATTTCGTCCACGCGCTGTTCGAAATTATTATCATTGCCGTAAAGTCCCTCATTTTCCAATTGTTCCTCTTTCAACGCCTCACGTTGAGCGACTCGAACCAGGTCCGAAAGGTTCGACTGGACTATCATCCCCAATGCTTGCACTCGCAATGGCTTAACCCGATCTTTCCTACTCAAGGCATCGGCTACAACGTTAGCCTTGCCGGGGTGATAACGGATGTCACAGTCATAATCGCTCAGCAACTCGACCCATCTTCGTTGCCTCATATTTAGTTCTTTCTGATCGAATATGTGTTGCAAACTTTTATGATCGGTGAAGATGGTGCACTTTGTACCGTAGAGATAATGTCTCCAGATTTTAAGTGCGAAGATAACCGCTCCCAGTTCCAAGTCATGAGTAGTGTAATTTTTCTCGTGTTCTTTTAACTGTCGGGAAGCATAGGCTATAACCTTATTATTCTGCATCAACACGCATCCTAACCCTTTACGCGATGCGTCACAATACGCGACAAAACCATCGTCTCCATCGGGGAGACTTAAAATCGGCGCTTGGCACAATTTTTGCTTTAACGCTTGAAACGCCATCTCCTGCTCTTCTCCCCATTCATACTTTCGATCCTTTTGAGTCAGGAGAGTTAAAGGTTGGGCGATGCTGGAAAAGTTCTCTATAAATCGACGATAATATCCAGCTAAGCCTAAGAATTGGCGGATTTCCTTTGGCGTTTTAGGCGCTTGCCAATTCTTAATTGCTTCAATTTTACTCGGATCAACGTGTATTCCTTGATGGTTTACAACGTGACCGAGGAACTGCACTTTCTGTAACCAGAAGTTACACTTGGAGAATTTTGCATACAACTTCTCCTGATCCAGAAGCTCTAAAATTATTCTTAAGTGTTGCTCGTGCTCTTCTTTACTTTTCGAGTAAATCAGAATGTCGTCAATAAACACGATGACGAATTTGTCGAGATATGGTTTACAGACTCGATTCATGAGGTCCATGAACACTGCCGGCGTATTTGTTAGCCCAAAAGGCATAACTAAGAACTCGTAATGGCCGTAGCGAGTCCGGAATGCGGTTTTTGGGGTATCCTCTTCCTGAATTCTAACCTGATGGTATCCCGATCTAAGATCGATTTTTGAGAAATAGCTCGCACCTTGCAGCTGGTCAAACAGGTCATCAATTCGAGGAAGAGGGTACCTATTTTTAATGGTTAACTTGTTCAACTCCCTGTAATCAATGCACATTCTAAGGCTCCCGTCCTTTTTCACGAATAATACAGGTGCACCCCACGGGGAATAACTAGGACGTATAAATCCTTTATCCAATAATTCCTGCAACTGATTGGATAATTCTTGCATCTCGGACGGTGCAAGTCGGTAGGGTGGTTTAGCAACAGGGCCAGCTTGAGGTAATAAATCGATTCTGAATTCGACCTGTCGGGTTGGCGGTAATCCAGGAAGTTCTTCTGGGAAAACTTGTGGAAATTCGCGTACCACCGGGATATCATCCACCCGTTTCTCATCAGAATATGTGGCCGTCAAGCTTGCTAGATACGCCACGCATACCTGGCGTATATATTTTAACACCTTGAGGTGGGATATAAATGGTATCATTGTGCCTGACTTCTCTCCTTGCACTAACACCTCTTCATCATCCGACACCCGGATCTTGACGATTTTCTTTTCACAGTTTATTTCCACTTTGTTACGTGCTAACCAATCCATTCCAACTATCACGTCAAAACTACCTAATTCTACCGGTAATAAGTCAATCAGGAAGGATTGATCGTTCAGAATAAAAGGGCAATTCCGAACTATCTGATTAACTATCATGGTTTTACCGTTAGCGACTTCTACGGTGTAAGGTTCTATGGTTTCACTAATCGGAAGGTTTGCTATCGATAGGAAATTAACAGAGACAAAACTTCTATCAGCGCCTGTATCAAATAATACAGAAGCGTAATGATCAGAGACGAGGAATGTACCTGTCACTACGCTGGGGTCCTGGCGTGCTTCGTTCTCCCCCATCACGAATGCTCGGCGTCTCGCCGGATTGGACGACGATGCCTGACCCATGGTTTGCCTCCCAATTCTTCCCTGGTTCAGTCTCGGACAGTATCTCTTGAAGTGATCTGTGCTGTCGCATTCAAAGCAAGCACGGCTAGTGGTCATCATTTGGTTTCCTTGTGGGTTTTGTTGTCGGGCTGGTTGGGTCCTAAATGGCTGCGCACGGATAGGTTGCGGTTGTCGGTTCAGGTTGTTCAGGTTTGCCCTACATCTCGGTGCGTAGTGTCCCTCCCTGCCACACCGGTGGCACACCACCTCTTTGCACACGCCACCATGGTGGTAACCGCATTTCCCACACTTAGGAAACGTTCCCTTCTGCGGTTCTTGCCTTCCGCCTGAACTAGTCATGGCGTAGTTCTGGGCAGCGGGCCTAGCATGTTTGTCTTGCTGCTTCCCCTGGGTCCTATTATCATACGTACCTCGTTTTCCTCCGGCAGACTCTCCTGCCACCTTCAGTGACCCACTCCTCACGAAATCGTATGTGACAATACCAGCTTGCGTCACCGCACCCTCAAACGTCTGGTGTCCCCCAGCGTTGACTATACTCCTTACTACTGGAGTTAGTCCCCATATATAACGCTCCACCCTCTTTGACTCAGGGGTGACCAACCACGGCACCAATCGCGAAAATTCATTAAATCGGTTCGTATAACCCAAGTGGTCTGCCCCCTGCATCTCCAAGTTCCACAACTCGTTTTCTAACTTCTGCAGTTCGTTTTTCGGGCAGAAATGTTCCAGTACAAGGGCTTTGAGTTCTGCCCAAGTCATGCGGTTTGTCGCTGCCTGACCGCGAGTTTGCACTATTGTGTTCCACCATGTCAAGGCATGGTCCGTGAACGTCCAGGTAGCATACTTAACAATGTACTCCTCAGGGCAGTTACTGATGTTCACAACCGACTCTATTTTCTCAATCCACTTAACCAACCCATTGGGTCCCTCAGACCCGCTAAATTCTAGGGGCTTGCATAACATAAAATCTTTAATTGAACATCCCCTTGTTGTAGGAGTCGGTTCAGTGCGGTTCGTTTCTACACTGGGCATAGGGCCATTACTGTCAGTAACGACCACCCTAGGCGGCGCGTCATTACTTGGAATCGGGTTACCGTTCGGTGGAGGATTAACATTTTGTTCCCCAGCATTATTGGTGGTCGTTTGATTGCTCGCAGGGTCTGGATTGGTCGTATTGTTAATACTGGCGGCGATGCGCGATACTATATCCGGTATCGCCGCCTCTAACTGTCGAGCAATCAGACGACTCACATCCACTTCTGACATTTGAGCTGACCGTTTAGGTGCCATTCTACACAACATTAAGAAAAATACATATAATTAATACAAATTCCAATCTCGATACACAACACATATTCCATTCATTAATAAACATTAGTACATTTTACATAATCATCAGTACACATTACATTAACGTCAGCCCATAGATTAAGTTTTCATACAACAGTCCTACATCGGCATCATTTCGACATAACCCGCTATGGGTCAGTGCTTGAATGATACATCAAAATATCTACAATGGTATCCCCAAAAAAAAGACCCCCTATGGGCTAGTGACTGTACTATAACTACCCAAGATTCACTCTAAGTTAGCATCGTCACTAACTGCTAACACAGAGTATCAAAAAGCGGACCCTGACTACTACCACCCTACATGATCTAAACACGGTGGTATACCAACCACACCAACACTGCCACCATCCCCACTAACACTGCCATCAAACCCCGGATCCGTGTTTCCATCCGGTCAATCATCCTCTGGGAGTATGCGTCCTCCCTCCTCAGCTGAGCGATCGCATACTGGCTGTCCAGTATGCAGTCCGCCAAGTGATTCCTCCTCTGAATACCCACTGTCAAGGCGGTGGTGTGCTCATTCATCTGCTCGGAGAGCACTCGGAGCCATGCAGCCTCGGTGGAGGGACGCTCATCCCTCACCGGCCTGGGGGTACCCCACACGGGTGGAGGCATAGGCCCGGGCTGGGGGCGGGAGGACTCGCCCCTGTGGTAAGTGGGTCTGGGTGGGGTAAAGGTAGGTGGGACATAAGGGGCACTGATCCGCGCCGTGAGGCGGGGACCGGGTCTGGGAGGGGTAAGGGTGACCTGTGGCGCGGGTGGGGTGGGGGATCTGGTAACCCTAGCAGGGGAGGACAAGCTAGCACTCCTATGGCTAGTCTCAGTAGGCTCAGTGCTGGAAGCTATGCGTAAACTCCTAGAGTCCCCGGAACTGATCTCCTCCGGGTCCTCCTCTACTGATAAACTTTGTGATCTTGACATCCTTACCTGTACACAAGTTAGCAAACATATAGTTCCTTCCATAATGTAAATCATAATTAAATTAATATACACACATTTATACAACCTTGTCACATAAAAATATTATCATATACTTACACATATGTTGCCGATTTTACCTATTAATGTTCCCCGTGACTTCCCCTGAATTCCCTCGTGCGGACAAGTCTGTTATTATGTTCCGGACCATAATAACTCACTTGTCCATCCAAGTTCATCCAGATCTCGTCACTATATATTATTAGTTGATATCAGATCCTATAATACTTGAGCTACTGGTTATATTTTAGGTATCTTTTAAAGACATCCTAATTCATTTATAACCAATGGCTCTGATACCAAGTTCTGTAACACCCCGTAACCGCAGCGGAAACGTAAACGGGATGCAACAGACACATCTGATATCAACAGCATTGCTTATAAAGAAAACACCACTACATTAATTTACAACATATTATATTGTTCCGAGTTTAGTTCCCGTCTAGGCGATAGCACATAAGTTTTACCAACATTACATTATCATATTTAAAACAAAATGATCACTAAATTTCCACAAATAGCACGCATCATCAAGCATGTAGCACTTACTCCAGTTTGGGAGTACCTAGAAAGCATGTACAGAAAACGGGTCAACTACGAATAGTTGGTGAGTTTCACTAATTTAAATAAACAGTGATAAATCATTATGGTAATCGTATATTAGAGACATCTGGGGACATTGTTAACCCAGTACTGTACCCATTCCGGGGGCAATGTTAACCCAGAAACACTTCTAGAGACATCTGGGGACACTGTTAACCCAGTACTGTACCCATTCCGGGGGCAATGTTAACCCAGAAACACTTCCAGGGACATCTGGGGACACTGTTAACCCAGTAATGTACCCATTCCATACGATTCCCGTACAGTCAAATATTTGTAAATACACGCAAATCCATGCGTTCAGTATGTACTTAAACATTTTATTAGTAACATGCTTTCGCCCCGGGAAAATATTTGAAAACAATTCAGAAAAAGGGGCTCTTGAAACTCACCTTATCGTAGGCAAAATAGTAATACAATACTCCAGCTACTAGTCCAAATCTGTAATACGATCCCTAAGTTCGTTACTATACAATCACTATTAACATAACTTTAACCGTGTTAACCGGTACATCTGGGGACACAGTTAACCCAGTACTGTACCCGTTCTGGGGGCAATGTTAACCCAGAAACACTTCTCCGGACTCAGATTGTGATATCGTTTAGAGTTCACTAGTCAGATTTACTATTAGTCATTTTTCCCGTTTTGCGTGCCTAGCACGGCTATCCATTTTTATGTTTCAAAAATGAGTTTGGTCACACACGACCCGAAAATAGTTGTTAATTGATAATTTAACTAAAGTTGTGAAATTAGGGCTCGGTTTAGACGCCCCGATTGGCCGCGGGACCCGTTTCCGTTTTTAGCGTACCGGAAACTGTTAAAAATTACTTAAATCATCCGAATTATTTTCGGATGATTTATTTTTACTTGATTAACTCAATTATATGAAAATAGTTCATTTTTAGGGTTTTTATACACCAGTCAGCTCGCTTATGCGAACTTTACCGGTTTACGCGTTTTAAGCTTTAAAAGTTTGTTTTAGCACAAATAATTATCCGTTTAGTCTCGGATCTTAAAATTTTGCAAAAATCACTTTTTGACAGTGGGGAATTTTATAAAAATATTTTCAGAATTAATTTTATATTTAAAATTTATTTATCTATTTTTAAACACCATTTAAACACTAAATATGTCGTAAATACCCAACGATCTTAGAAAAATCCCAAATTTTTCCTGGATGACCCCTGCCATCTCCATAGTCCCCTGTAATTTTTCCAGAACCAAAATCCCTTTTTAAATGCCATTTTCACTAAAACCGAGCTAGAAAACCCTAGAACTTGTTTAACCGAAAAGCCTACTTAGACTTCTCCAAATGACCTCAAATTTTGTGTGTGTCTTATACATGTTATAAAAAGCTTATATGAAATTTCCCAGAATTTTTCATGACATTTAACTATTTTTCACCATTTTTGGCCAAAACCAAGCATTAAATTCACCAAATATTCATCCTCTGTCCAAAAATTACCAAAAATTCACAGAACTCATATTTTCATATATCTAATACCTCTGTAAAATTTCATGACCTAACTCTACACGTATCACAATCTGTCCAAAAATACAAACATCACACAAAACCGAACTACCTTGTGTTTCTAGCTTCAAACCGCAAGAATCTCGCTTTCTAGCCTTTTTTAGCAACTAGATACAACACCTACAAGCACAATAACACCACACCAAGCAAGTTACACCCACAATCAAGCCATTTCTTTCATGGTTTCGGTTATGATATAAAAACAACGATTTAACCGTAAAAATTCGTTTTTGGTTCGTTTAACTCCTTTCTTGGACCAAGATCCCTTGTATAACCCGTATACATCACTTGATCATGCAAGAATCGGTTCCATCTCGGGATTTCACCCTTTTTCACTTGGAAACCTCATTTCCTTGCAAGAACGCTCAAGAAACGAACTTAAACACGTACATAACAAAATTTTACCTCGGTTTTTCTTGTTAAAAAGCTCGGTTTTTGGTTCTTGATCTTGAGAGAATATGAATATTGTTGAATTGTGTTGTGAAAAAAGAAAATGAAATGCTTTTGGGGTTAGATGGTCCGATCGGACCTAGTTGGAGGGTGGGGTGGGACCCACATCTTCATTTTAAGCCACATATTCAGATTCTCGTAATCTGGATAATGTTTTGGATAATCTGGTTCAGTTCGTTTTTCGGTTAAACGTTTAATTCGGCTTAAAACGAGGCTAAAACGGTCGTTTTTCGGCTTAAAAATGAAATTTATATAAAACCGATTTAAAAACTTCCAAAAACTTAAACCATGACTTTCATTAACTTAAAACATCATATTATTAATAATTGTGCATCTTTTTCGGCTTGATCGATCGTCTCTTGCTCGGTTTTGTATTAAAGGTTTCGTTTAACGTACCGACGTTCCATTAAATCGAAATCCTTTTTCTGTGCTTTAATTTACTTATCCCGAAGCTTTAATACTTCGCAAACATCACTAAATAATATATATTTCGTCTATAATGCAATCCCCGATCGTTCGGGCTTCAATAACCGTTAATCGGTTAATCGTATTTCCAATACGATTAACTGTATAATCGAGTATAATTCGTACTATGAATCATACATACTTGTATAAACGCATCATAATTCACATTTTCATTATTAAATAACACATAAATAGTATATACCGGTTAGGGTATACCTGATTTTGCCGGAATCGTTACATAATATAGCTCAGGCTACTAGAGAAAGCTTTAAGACTTAGGACCCGAAAAAAAATACCATGCATAACTTTGGGGTTTAATTAGTCTATGAACCACTTCATAATAAATTAATAATTATATGTTACATAATAACACATTATAAAGAACCACTAAGTTAACCCTTGGTAGGCTTAACATTATATTTCGACTGATAACAGATTAATACTAACCTAACCCTGTGTTGGCTTAGCTTAATATTCTCTGGTGATCAAATACTGAAACTGTTATGAGTTCCGACGGCTCTAACTTGGAAATCCGAACACTGTGAGCTCGTTACAAGAAGGGAATTATGGGGAGGGGGGTTCTTCTCGTAACCAACATACGGCGTGAAATTAGTAGGGTAAGTGGTGATGAATTATTGAAGAGAATAACATTGTGGATGATTTACCATTGGTTCTCTTCTTGTATATATAGCCGAAGGGGAGGAGAAGGATTGGGCCAATAGCCCCATTCAATGGAACCTTCTAATCTTATGGTTGAGCATGATTATGGTCTCTGATTGGTCTAACAGCCGGCGTACGGAAATCTTTGTCGTAGGCAGGTACAACGTTGGCCTTCTCTCATTGGTCCATCATGCATTTGTGGTCATTATAGGGATCTCAAACTGTGATTGGTCTCTCCCTTCCTTGTCACGTGTTGTCCTGCCTTTTATCACGACATTTCTTCCACTAAACCCCTTGAGTTGTTAAGTATTAAGTATTTCTTCCGTGGAAGATATATATCTCTCTACGCGGAATGCATTCTGCATGCGGATGGTTATCCGTGCTTTGATAGTATCTCCTCCATGGGGAGTATATATTTCTCTATGGAAGATCTTCCGCACTTGCAAATGATTTATCCCTGTGTTATGTGGGTTATTTGGTACCTCACCTCAACAAGTCCCCTAGTCCATTGTTTCTTCCACGCTTTGTGTCTGCGGTTGGATTATTGGACTTGTATTTTAAAATTTTTTGGTTGTCCTTTGTCATTTCGCTATGGCGGTTATTTATGAGGGTATTTATGGAGGTAGCTTTTGACTACATGCCTAACACTTAGCTGTGATGTTGTCATCGCACGTATGGCACTGCCATTTATTTACTCTAAGTGCTTTGTAAATGCTTTTGCATGGCGCCGCATTAAAATCTCTGTTCTCGATCCACGCGCCATTTTTCTATTGTTTCTTTCTACACGGTGCCTCCAGCTGTTATCTACCCCATTAAATTTTTGGAGTATAAATAGGCGTCGAGTTTTATTTTTCTTCACCATTTATTTTTTTGTATCTTATCACCTCATATGTTTTACAACAACTTGGTTGATTGGTATGTTACATAGTCCAAAATCATTCCTTACATATTTGTAATGTTCTTCGTGTTTAGCGAAGATCTCGGACCAGGCTTCATTCCCACCAAACTTTGTTGTTTGTTCGATTGTAGCCCTAGATGTTTCATATATTCTAGAGAGGTTTCTAACTCTAGTATTCTTTATGGGCCGAATTTTTTGTTGGAGTCCGTACCTTTCCTATCGTTCATCGCTGGGTTCCTCTGCGTATATTTTACGCGGAAGGTTTCATGTGAAAATTTTGAATTGCATGTAACTAGTTGATAACTAAATTATAACCGAACCTTTTGATATGGATAAGATATTACTTCAGGCGGGCCAAGTTTTCGTGACGTCAGACGGCTTCTAGGAAGACAGTACATCTTTTCAACTATCCGCGCGTTTGTCCCACGCGTCCACTTGTTTTGGATTTCGAACCTCCCGCGTGACACATCATTTTCTTATTGGACCTCCGGTATGTTCATAATTTCTATTTTTAACCCTGGTTTCCACCGACGGCTAGTATAAATAGGTCATTTGCTGTAAGGCCCCGGTCCCGGTGCCCTACATTGTCGTTGGATCTACTCATATACACATGTAAGGCCCTGGTCCCGGTGCCCTACTTTAGCGTTGAATTTACTCATAAACACAGTTCTAAATATCAGAGTTAATAAAACTTTCACGGAATAATTAAAACTTCAATCATTCATTACAAACATTCGATACTTGTCTTAAAACAAAACATAAAGGGTTTATTTAAAACATCGTGACAAAACGTCTCTGGATGCCAGTCCCTTCAATCCTGCCATGTGTCCTTTTCTCAAGCCAACTGTTTCAATCTATTCACCTGCGTGCATATTAAAAGTCAGCTACACTGAGTGAGTTCTAGTTAATTAGGCAACATACATTCATACATTTACTTTAATATATACATCCGAAGAAACGTTCTCTGACATACTTAACCTCGTACGCCGCTTTTTCGACGCCATCTTTCCGGAGCCGTCGTGCCGGAAAAACGGGCGGTGGCCGGAAAAACGTGTTTTCGCATTGTTTTTCACCGTTTTTTGTCCCGTTCGATCCAGATCCGAGCTATGGTGACCCCTAAGCTCGTCTTTTGATCGGTTTATACCCGATTACATCCGGATCTCGTGACTTTAACGGTTGAGGGTGTCGGTTCATCGTTTCGCGACTAGATTTAGTGGGTTTGGATCCATATAATATCATAACGTTATTACCTCGGATCGATGCTCAGGTTTTCTTGGTTATTTCGGCTTTGATAGAGAGAGAAAATAGAGAGAGAGAGAGCTTAGGTGTGTGTTTTGGGTGGTGTATGAAATGGATGAGAATGAATGAATTAATGGTTAATTATGGTATTTATATCATGGGTCATGAGCTTAAGCCTATAGTCTCTCTTCCTTATTAACCCAAGTCCATTACCCATATTCACTTAACCCAACACAAGCCCAACTCATAATAACTAATATTATTATTTTATTAACCGAACGACAATCGGGATGTTACAACACAGTTCTAATATCATATTTAATCAAAACTTTTCGTGGAATAGATAAATGTCAACCATTCATTACATAAGTTTTAACATTTAGACAATATAAAACGTGTCTTTAAGTTCAAACATCAAAATTAAGTCTTCAGATGCCAGCTTCTGTATTCCTCTGCCATGTGTCCCTCTTCAAGCCAGCTGTCTCATCCTACTCACCTGCGTGCATACTAAAAGTCAGCTACGCTGAGTGAGTTCTAGATAATCAGGTAACCTACATTACATTCACATACTTACTTATATGTATCCGAATATACATATTACTTACTTAACCTGTTTATCTTTCTTTCGTACATACATAAGTATATACCTTCATTCTTACTTTCATTCTTTCTTTATTTCATACTTTCATATTTATTCTTACTTTACATACATACTTATACGTTTTATAGAGCCTTTCTCCCTATAACCTCACAGATATTATTAGGGTCTGCCACCCTTAAAGAGCCCTTTGCCCTATAACCTCACATATATTATTAGGGTCTGCCACCCTCCTTCAAAGATACTATTAGGGTCTGCCACCCTCCTTCACAGATATTATTAGGGTCTATAATCCCTTACCTTTATTGTGCACGGCTAACTGTTAATCATATATTATATTTGTTAAGTAACCGTGTAATTAATTAAGTTGGTATTTTAGTTGACCAACGTACTTGCTAAGTTAGGCTCGTTCGTTTAGTTTATACTGATGGGCTAGCTTTGTTTTAATTAGAAAACAGGCTTAGTAAGCTTGTGGGCTTAGTTAGATCAGGCCTATCAGTCAATAATGGCATCTGGGCTCGACTGAAAACCAGGCCCAAAGCCAAAACAGAAAATTGAGTATCCGAGAACTCATAACAGAGAAATCCAGTAGAGAACTCAAAACCGAGAACTCCAGCAGAGAACTCAAAATAGAGAACTCCAGCAGAGAACTCAAAACCGAGAACTCCAGCAGAGAACTCAAAACAGAGAACTCCAGTAGAGAACTCAAAACTGATGCTTTTCTCTTCTTCTAGCTGGGTGCGATTATTTTATTTAAATTTCCAATCCACACTTATAACTATAATATTTATTAGAGCATATACTTGATTTGGACTTATTTTCTACTGCCAACTAGTCTGATTCATTGGAATTTATCTAGACCCCAAATTTGATGCCCCATCTAGAGCTCGTGTATCGAGAAATCTAACTAACCCTTTTGCATAATACATGCTTAAGGGTCAAGTTTGCATTTTTATTTCTTTTTTGAGGTTAAATTCCAAACGAGCTTTGATCTTGATGGAATTTCTTTGTGCAGATGTAATAAACACGAAACACCTCTAAATCTTGCTTGAAATTTCTGAAATTATGAAGATGGATGAGTGGTGTAGAGAGTGTTTGGCTTAAGTGTGTGTTTTGAGTGTGTGTAGAGGCTAGAAGATAAGAATGAGGGTTTTGGGGTTTTAGGGAGGTTTAAGGGGTATATATACACTTAAGCCCATGGACCTAAGAGCCATCACCATACCTTATTATATCTTTCATTGTCCAACCCCATACTCTATTATTTTATTTAACTTAACTAAGTATTAACACATCCTTAAGTAAACGGAATTTCCTTTATTTATTTTTTTTCTAAGTAGGATGTTACATTTCCACTGTTTTTCTTCCATTAGATATTTTCTCTCTTTTATATTGTGGGTTTGTATTTAATATGTCAAGATTCCCCCCTGTTCTCTTCATTTTCTAACGTTTGTCGTCAACTAATGAGAACTTCCTATACTGGTGAGAAGACGGGTAAGAAGAAATGAGGGAAAAAGAGTGGTGGCTCATCGATTGACCATGTCACTATCAAGTGGAAACAGTCTGATTATGAAACCTTGATTTCAAGCTACCATATCTCACCGGAATGGGAGCCGGGATTACCTGTTGATAGTAGCACTGCCAAAGATGCTCCTGCCCGTAACCTAGATTTATATTCTGAGTTTCTCAACCACGAAAACTTTTGCATTCCAATTACCACTTTTGTTTGTGATATGATGTTGTCCTATGGTTTACATATCACTCAGGTTCACCCGCTCGAGATGATGCGTCTCCGCCACTTTGAGTTTTGTTGCCGGAGTCAACGTATAACTCCGACGGTTGATCGTTTACTTTTTATAAACTCCATTCCATGAGTGGTTGTTTTGGTTCCATTTACGCGAGAAGTATGTGACTTGTTGGGAGACTCTGCGGAGTCTATACGAATGGAAGCACAATTTCATTTACACCCGCGTGAATGTCATCCTTATTCCTATGAATTATCGTAAATCTTTTGATGAGATTGAAGTTTTGCCTTTGCAGGACTACAAGAACCAATATTGGTACTAGGCTTTGACTGCTCAGGAAACACCTCTTTGATTAATCCAAGAGTCTGCTCATGTTTCCGCTGGAATGAGCCGCATTTGGTCACAACCACACAAGATTCCTATCTATGGTTTTGATGGCTTGTGTACGTGTCCTTTTACTTATGTCTTGTCGTGCTTCCATGGTACCTTTATTTTACTTAACTTTCCCCTTTCTTTTTGTCATCTATGGGGAACTTTCTTTTATCTGTTATTGAAGGTAGGGGAGCTCTCTTTGTGTTCCCCATGATTGGTGCCGAACAGGCTGGTGAGCCAATCCCTAACTCTCGTCCTTTAAATGTTCTTGTTGCGGACGGCGTGCAAGTGACTCTTTAGACTAGCTAAGAGTCTAAAGAATCATAATGCAGGTCTTCTAGTTGTGACGATATTAGTTTGGCAATTCATGATGTAGAAGCTTCTATTGATCCTTCTTCTCGTCATACGAGAAAGAAGGTCAAATCAAAAAAGAAAAAGACGCAAAGAAGCCCCGAAGATTGATCTTACTATGGACGAGGCTGCTAAAAATTTCGCTAATCCTACTGTGTCTGAAGGTTCACTTAACCTTGAATTTCTTGCTCCTATTCGCAAGAAGGCTAAGCTTAGTGAGAAGTTGGCGGAAAAGTCTGTGACCTCTCCAGGTATCTTCTCGTGAATCCGATTTTTTGTTTTCTTCTGCTTTTGTTCTTATGTGTGGATTATCATGTACCTGACAGACTCACTAAAGAAGAAATCAAGCGGAGGAGCTCATGATGGTCCTATGATTAAGGAAAAGGCTCCCACTCCTCATCTATCTCTTCATCCATGCTAAGCTTTTGATAAGGATAAGTCAATTGACTTACCTTCTTGATATCCATCTCCGATGAAGGATGTTGAAGTTGAGGGAGGTGATTTGGAGATCTTTGCTCAAGATGTTGTAATGGATGTTGATATTACTGGTGATCTGCCGCCTACACCGCCTCACTTAGCCTTTCAAGACCCTTTTTCCGTGACCTTGTTGGGTTTTTAATAAGATTTTTAATAATATTATCAAAGTCATATAAACCCATTTATATGAAAAACGCATCAGATGAAAAGTTTTAAAACTTGTTAACTAGATTAATATAAAACCGATTTTATAAACCAAAACCCAAGCCTAGGATTTGTACACTAAATCACATGCTATCAAAACAACCATAGGGTGTTTTCAAGATACTACCTTTCAAGATAAAACTTGAAGAAGAGAATGATCTTGAATGGCTAGTCTTCAAAGGAGAAGATCCTCAAGCTTGTATACCCCAAGCCACCAACAAAGCACCCTTGGTTTTCTAGGATTTCACTTTGTAAAAACTCCTCTTTTCTCATCCTTGATCCTTGGCCGAAAATTATGAGAGGGAGAGGAGAGTTTACTTGCTTTCTTGTGTGTATGAGAGAGAGAGAGAGAGATGGATGCAACCAATGCACCACTCACTTGGTCAATGACCACACATGCATGTTCTTGAAGGAACAATATAATAAATAGATGAGAGAGAAAGATTTTTCCCTCCCAAATATCCAAACCCTTTCATTTTATTACTTAAGTTATATTTGCTACATATTATAAAATATAACATAACATAATGTAAGTAACATGCATCATGTTATTTAACCACCTTAAATAACATTACAAAATATCTTCTCTCAAAATATAAATTATTCATATAATTTATTTATTACACAGGTGCAAATATTTAGAAACTCTGTTGAGTTAACTTAGCAGGCCTTAGACATCTAATTCTCAACGAATGAGAGGGATAAACCCCCTTTTGACTACATACGTCTCTCACAATCACCTTGTACTACACTTGAGCTTAGCCTTATGTACTGTCATGTTTCAGAGCAGTGAAGAACTAAGTCAAAGCATAATATTTGGTGAATATCAAGACCTAATATGTATCTCAGGTCAGAGGATACTATGATATTCGCCTTTACTCAAATTTACTTATGATCAATCACAAATATTCCATGTAGTAACATTTGAGGGCGGCTCAGTCCAATATTTATATTACATAAATATCTATGAACCTTGGCAACAACCCTTGCTCTATATTCATACCTTATGAATGTCTACCAATCCAAGTTCATAATAGTCTTACCTTCATATTTGTTCCCACAAATATGAACAACTACGAACATTTAGAATAATTAACTTATTCATGGATTTAAACATGCTAAAATGGAACATAACTCAAAATGTCATAATCATAAACCATAATCATATGAATGAGTTAAAATAACAATTGTTCCGATATCTAAATACAAAATAGATCAAATCCAATCACTAGAATATCGAAGTCCTAAGGCGCAAGTATGACCCTCATGCTTCGGCCTTTCAAGGAGCTTCGTGAGTGGATCCACAATGTTTTGATCTGTGTGAACTTTGAGAATACATATCTTTCCTTTTTCAACTTCATCCCTTATGTAGTTGAATCTCCGCTCAATGTGCCTCGTCTTTTGATGTGCATGGGGTTCCTTGATTTGAGCAATCTCACCCTCGTTGTCACAAACGATCTCTAAAGGGCCCTGAATGGTACAGACTACCCCTAGATCGGCAATGAATTTCCTTATCCAAGCAGCTTCTTGAGCTGCCAATGAGGCGGCGATGTATTCAGATTCAGTGGTGGATAATGCTACCACATCTTGTTTTGCGCTCTTCCAAGAGACTGCCCCATCATTCGTAACGAAAACATATCCCGATTGGGATCGAGAATCATCTCGATCAGTTTGGAAACTCGCACCCGTGTAACCCTTTAGAATGAGTTCCTCCTCACCAGAGCCATATATAAGAATCATATCCTTAGTCCTTCTAAGATATTCCAGTATACTCTTAACCGCCATCCAATGGCTACTTCCCGGATTTTTGTTGGAATCTGCTTGTCATACTCAAATTGCATGACACATCCGGTCTTGTGCATATCATTGCATACATGATGGATCCTATAGCCGAAGCGTATGGGATTCCTTTCATTTTCTTTTGCTCATCCTTTGAGCTTGGACATTGAGTCGCACTCAATACCGTTCCTCTTTGAATAAGTACCAATCCTTTCTTAGAGTTTTCCATCTTGGACCTTTTCATGATTTTATCGATGTATGCACTTTGGTTTAAACCTATCAAATGCCTTGATCTATCACTATAGATCTTTATTCCCAAAATATAGGCGGCTTCACCAAGATCTTTGATGGAATAACAACTCCTAAGCCAGACTTTTACACCTTCTAAGGTTGGATGTCATTTCAAAATAGTAGTATGTCATCAACATACAATACTAAGAAAGTAATAATGCTCCCACTAGCTTTCTTATACGCACAAGCCTCATCAGCGTTCTTGATGAATCCAAATTTCTTAACCTCTTCATCAAAACGGTGATTCCAACTCCTAGATGCTTGTTTCAGTCCATTGATTGATTTCTTTAACTTGCATAATTTATTAGGATGTTGTGGATCAACAAAACCTTCATGCTGAACCATATAAACATCTTCCTTAAGATGTCCATTTAGAAAAGCGGTTTTGACATCCATTTGCCAAATCTCTTAGTCATAATATGAGGCTATAGCAAATAATATCCTAATAGACTTTAGCATCACCACCGACGAAAAGGTCACATCATAATCAACCCCTTGAGTTTGAGTAAAACCTTTTGCTACAAGTCTAGCTTTATAACTATCCAATTTTCCATGCATATCGGTTTTCTTCTTGAAAACCCACTTACTTCCAACCGGTTTGGAGTTAAGAGGTGGTACAACCAAATCCCATACTCGGTTGTCATGCATGAATTGCATCTCAAAGTTCATGGCTTCAAGCCATTTGTCACAATCGGATTGTGACATTGCATCATGGTATGTGGTGGGTTCATCCTAATTTACCACATAGCATCCATCCATGAAAAATCCATATCATTCGGGTGGATTAGTATTTCTACCAGATTTGCGAACGTTTTGTGTGTTTTGATCAACCATTTGATCATTCTTAACAACCTTTTGTTGATTGCTAGTTTCAAACAAACGTGTATCAGCTTGTGGTTCTCGATCCTCCTCGAGTTCCACCGTTCTACTAGTTCCTTCCATAAGAAACTTAGTTTCCAAGAACTCGGCCTTTCGAGCAATAAACACCTTTTTCTCGGTTAGGTTGCAGAAATAATATCCCATAGAGTCTTTGGGATATCCTACAAAGATAAACTTAGTGGATCGGCTCTCAAGTTTGTTTAGGGTGTTGTGCTTAACATAAGCCTCACAACCCCGTACCTTTAAATATAATAATGATGGAACCCTTCCATGCCATATTTCAAAAGGTGTCTTGTTCACTTTCTTGGTTTGGGCCATATTTAGAATACGGGCTGTGGAGATCAATGCGAAACCCCAAAATGATAGAGGCAATGTGCTTCTAGCCATCATAGATCGAATCATATCCAATAGAGTTCGATTCCTCCTTTCAGACACACCATTATGTTGTGGTGTTCCGGGTGGAGTGAGTAGTGAGACAATCCCACAACTCCTAAGATGATATTGAAAAGCATCACTAAGGTATTCACCTCCTCTATCCGAACGAAGTACTTTGATGGTTTTAGTGAGATGATTTTTTTACTTCATTTTGGTAGACTTTGAACATTTCAAAGGCTTCATCTTTGTTTCTTAACAAGTACACATAATCATAACGACTATAATCGTCGATAAAGGTAATGAAGTATCTTTCACCATTCATTGTCATTTCCTTAAAAGGACCACATACATCCGAATGTTGATACCTTATAAGTCTTTTGCCCTTTCATTAGTTCCACTAAAGGGTTCCTTGGTCATTTTTCCTTGTAAACAAGATTCACACTTATCAAATGAATTTTCGTTTGATTCCAAAAGACCATTCTTTTGAAGTGTATGTATGCGATCTTTGTTTATGTGACCAAGGTGACAATGCTAAAGATAAGTCTTACTCAAATCCACTTTGAGTTTCTTGGTGCTTGATTGGTACAACGTGTTATCAAAGGATATGTTATCATGAACTAATTCATAGATGCCATTAGACAACATTGCTTTAAAATAAAAGACATCATTCATAAAAGCACAAATACCATTGTCCACAAATTTGAAATCATAACCATATTGTCTTAAAAGAGAAATGGAGATAATATTCCTAGTCAAACTAGGAGCATACAAAATGTTTTCAAAGCAACTTCCAAACCATTTGGAAGCTTCAAAACGTAGTCTCCTTGGGCTTCGACATCAACCTTTTCTCCGTTGCCCATGAAGAGACTTGTATCTCCTTTCTTGAAATGCTTATTTCTTTTGAACTCCTGCAACAAATTGCAAATATGAGTTCCACATCCGGTATCCAATACCCATGTGTTAGAAGAAATAACATTAAGATCAATATGGATCATAAAAGTTGTACCCGAGGTTTGCCCCACATTCCTCTTGTCTTTCAACTCCTTGAGATAGGTTGGACAATTCCTCATCCAATTTCCTATCTCACCACAACCAAAGCATGGATCCTCCTCGCTAACCTACTTTTTCTGTTATAACTAGGAAAGTTATATCTAAGAAAGAAGAGTGCATGATCGCGTGAATTACTTCTGAATGAATTCAGAAATCATATGTAAGAACTATAGCATTTCGTAATTTATTGGAAAATCCACTTTGACTTCTCCTTTGGTTTGGGTGGTTCCGCTTTTTCCTTCCTTTTGAACTTACCCTTGACGTGTCCCTTACCTTTTGCAAAATTTTCCTTCATTGATCGTGAAGAACCGGGAAAACCTTTTTGCCCATTCCCGCTTCGGCCGTTTTGTGCATTGCGTGAAGCTTACTAATGCTCTTGTCCCATCCATTCATGTTATAGTTCATGACAAAAGTCTTAAATCTTTTGGTTTAGCCATTGAGGATTATATCTATGGCTAACTCTTTTGAGGTGGGACAATTTAGCCGTTCAAGTCGATCAATGTGGCTTTTCAACTTAAGCACATAAGAAGAAACCGATTGGGTTTCTTCCATATTACATGCATGAAGCGCTCGAACCGTTTCGAAGCGTTCCACCCTAGCTTGAGTAAGGAACATTTACTTAAGTTGGGTGATCATGTCATATGCCCCATGATTTTCAAAATCCTTTTGAATTTTGGGAATCATAGTCCCCAACATGAGACAAGAAACTTGCACCGAATCCTAGGTGTATTTCAACCAATCGTTATAGGCATATACATCGTCAATGTTTGGTTCGTCGGGAATAGGAATCGTCCAATATATAGGATTTCTATTCTTGCTTGAGAATGATTCTCAAGTTTCGATACCAATCCATAAAACAGTTGTAGTTAAGACGATCCTTATCGAGTATAGATCTTAGCGATAAGTTATGCACGGGTGGGATAATTGCGTTAGGTGGATTGTTGATTGCGGCCATCTACTTAATTTAGCAAAGCTCAATTTTAGTATTTTCGATATCATTAACTAATTTTAATCATTAATATCTTATAATGTCTCCAAGACAGTTAATGATTAAAATCTAGAACCCAATGTTACATTCACATAGTAGTTAGGTGACCTTTATCCTACTATTGAATTAACAAGGTAGTCAACCTTTGCTGATTGCAACCCTTTGAAACTTCTAGTTTTATGGGATCGGTTAAACATCTTATGTTTAGTTGGCATGTTCAATCACATCAACACCTTTGTATGCCATGCTTCGGCGACCCTATTCACATGGTTTCCAAATCAAGTCGTCCTACTTACACACACATGTGAATATGCATATACAAGTGGTTAGGTAACCTTTATCCCACAAATTTGGAAAACCCACCTCAAACTCACAAGTTTACTCCAATGTGGTTAGGTGACCTTTATCCCACATCGAGTTCCCAAGTGATTCGAGTGTTGTATAAAAGGATGGTGTTAAACTTGTTTTAAAAGGGATTTTAAGTTTTCTAAATTCTAGATTGGAAAACTATTTATGTACCTTGCATTTTCATGCATTTAAATGTATGGTACTTTGTTTGTAAACCAATTTTCAAAGTTCCTTTTAATTAAACCCATTTTATTGTGAAATCACTAACCTTTAATAAAACCAATTTTATTACCTAATGATTTCTAAGAAACTAATTTTATGCAAGATGTTGATATTAAGTTGTTAACTTATCCATATACAAATATGATAAAAAAAAAATATATAAATCAACCAAGCAAGCATAAAAAAAGCACAAGTTCATAACCATAGCCACCTAAGCTTGACAACACTTGGTGACCGAAACAAGTGTGCCAAAAGGTCTCTCCTAAGGGACGAAAATGACACAAGGCATGTGTCGGTTGTAACAACTAGGGTTTTCGAAACTTGTACTTTTACCCAACTCGATTCGAGGTTTGGGTTATTAAACATATCGAGCTTATCAAACTAAATTGATTATTTAATTACTAATTTATTTTTATAAAAAAATATCTTTAGTGTATTTACTCTTTTAGCCCAAAACATAAAGTTCTATCCATTTCTATATCCATCTCCAAACTTGAGGGGCCTGTTTGTAAAGTCTGTTATAATCCATATTACATGATGGATAATCCATCCCCAAACGCGACCCATATTCAATTTTGTGAACCCACGATCAATCAATCAACTAATTAGCTGGCACGAATCATTTGTAATCAAGTTATATGGTAGGAAATCGTTTATTTATGCTAGGCGCGGCCTCACCGACAATGTAATTACGTTAATTACACCTTATTTGACTCGTTTTCCTTTATTAAACCTAACCGACACCCTAATCTTGTTATACACGATAACAATAATATTAATCCAATTAATTTTAAGGATTCTTTCCTTGATTGATGGTCGACCTTTTGCCCATATTTAATTGAATCAAATCAATCATTTTCATACTCTTTCATCACTTTAACTTAGCCGGCTCTATTTTGCTTCATTACCACTCTTCTGATATTCGTTCAAGGTAATCAAGGGCATGGTTGGGATCGCGAATTCATGGGGATCAAAACCCCTAAACTCGTTTTGATTGATTGTAACAGATTTGATCAAATCGAATTTAGGGTTTATACAGACTGTTTGGGGATAAACAGTTTCAATATTTTTATTTTTGAATCTGGTTATGTTTGCATTCGTCTAAGATGGTGTGCTGGTAACGCTTGTATGTTGGGGTGGCGGAGGTCGCGGGTTCGACCCTTCCACACCCCGTTGATTTTGGAAAATGATCTTTTTAATCCTTTTTAATCAATAAATTCATTTTAATAATAATAATAATAATAATGATTAAACAAAGTCGTTTCACTAAAAACCGACCTTTTAATATTCGTTTTCGTTCATGTATATCTATTTCTCTAAGACATGCTTTCATTTATATACAAAAATAAAGATACTTAAAACTAACGTTTTAATAAATATATAAAAACACTAAAGACGATATTTTATTAAGTTATGTTTTCTCAAATCTAAAATAATAGTTTAATAATAAATCCTTACAAATATAATATTATTATAATATTAAATGGTTATCATTTAACTCGTATCGTGATTAGGATCCTCATTTCAAGTATATTCTTTATTCTCTTAGGCTTTGTAACGATTCCGACAAAACCCGGTATACCCTAACCGGTAGACAATAGTTACGTTATATTTAATGTCGGGTACATGAATTACCATAGTAATTATACGAGAATACATGGTTCACTGTATTGATTGTACGTGAATATATAATTCATCGTATTGAATATGCGATCAATCGATCGATAGTTATTGAAACCCGAACGAATCGAGGGTTCAATTATAGACGATATCTATAATATTTAGTGATTCTATGAAGCATTAATGCTTCGGGATAAGTAAAGTACGGCACAGAAAAAGAAATTTTTGATTTAATGGTACGTCGGTACGTTAAACGAAACCTTTAATACCAAACCGAGCAAGAGACAATCGATCAAGCCGAAAAAGATGCGCAATTATTAATAACATGGTATTTTAAGTTAATGGAAGTCATGGTTTAAGTTTTTTTAAGTGGTTTTATATAAATTTCATTTTTAGCCGAAAAACGACCGTTTTAGCCTCGTTTTAAGCCGAATTAGACATTTAACCGAAAAACAAACTGAACCAGATTATCCAAAACATTATCCGGATTACGAGAATCCAAACATGTGGCCTAGAATGAAAAGGTGGGTCCCACCCCACCCTCTCAAAATCCCGATCGGACCAAGGGTGTGCCCTTGGCCCTTCATTTTCTTTTTTCATCAAAACATTTCAGCAATCCATTCATTCTCTCAATAATTTCATCCAAAAACCGAGAGTTCTAGCAAGAAAAACAAGGTAATGATCGAGTTATTCACGTGTTCATCTTCGTTTCTTGAGTTTGTTTGCAAGAAAATGAGGTTTCAAAGATGAAAACCGATTCTTGCATGATCAAGTGATGTATACGGGTTATACAAGAGATCTTGGTCCAAGAAAGGAGTTAAACGAATCAAAAACGAATTTTTACGGTTAAATCGTTGTTTTTGCAATCATAACCGAAACCATGAAAGAAATGGCTTGATCGTGAGTGTAACTTGCTTGGTATTGTGGTATGTTGTTTGTAGGCTCTGTGTTTAGTGGTAGATAAGGCGGAAAGACGAGTTTGTAGCTTGTAGTGGCGGAAAAGAAAGGTATATTCGGTTTATGTTCGGTGTATGTGTTTTGGGACAGATTATTGATGGTTTAGAGTTAGTTCATGAAATTTTACAGGGATGTTCTACACATGAAAATAAGAGTTCTGTGAATTTTTGGCAATTTGTGGATAAAGGATGAATATTTGGTGAATTTAATGCTCGGTTTTGGCCAAAAATGGTGAAAAATAGTTAAATATCATGAAAAATTCTGGAAAATTTCATATAAGCTTTTTATATCATGTATAAGTCACACACAAAATTTGAGGTCCGTTGGAGGAGTCTAATTAGACTTTTCGGTTAAACGAGTTCTAGGGTTTTCTAGCTCGGTTTTAGTGAAAATGGCATGTAAAGGAAGATTTTGGTTCTTGAAAAATTACAGGGGACTATGTGGATGGCAGGGGACATCCAGGAAACATTTGGGATTTTTCTAAGATCGTTTGGTATTTACGACATATTTAGTGTTTAAATGGTGTTTAAAAATAGATAAACAAATTTTAAATATAGAAATTAATTCTGGAAATATTTTTATAAAATTCCCCACTGTCAATAAGTGATTTGTGCAAAAGTTCAAGATCCGAGAGTAAACGGATAATTATTTGTGCTAAAAAGGAAATAAAAACAAACTTTTAAAGCTTAAAACGCGTAAACCAGTAAAGTTCGCCTAAGCGAGCTGACTGGTGTATAAAAACCCTAAAAATAAACTATTTTCATATAATTGAGTTATACAAGTAAAAATAAATCATCAGAAAATAATTCGGATGATTTGAGTAATTTTTGTCCGATTTAACAGTTTCCGGTACGCTAAAGACGGAAACGGGTCCCGCGGCCAATCGGGGCGTCTAAACCGAGCTTTAATTTCACAACTTTAATTAAATTATCAGTCAACCACCACTTTCGGGTCGTGTGTGACCAAACTCATTTTTGAAACGTAAAAACGGATAACCGTGCTAGGCACGCAAAACGAGAAAAACGACTAATAGTAATTGTGACCCTGGAACTCTAAACGACATCACAATCTGAGTCCGGAGAAGTGTTTCTGGGTTAACCTTGCCCCCAGAACGGGTACAATGCTGGGTTAACAGTGTCCCCAGATGTACCGGTTAACTTGGTTTAAGTTATATTAATAATGAGTGTTTAGTAACGATCGTAGGGATCATATTACAGATTGGACGTGTTAACTGATAATGATTGTTGTTACCTGCTTGCATGTGCTAAGATGAGTTTCACGAGCCCCTTTTCCTGAATTGTGTTTTCAAATATTTTTTCGGGGCGGAAGCATGTTACTATTGAAATGTTTAAGTACATACTGAACGCATGGATTTGCGTGGATTTATATATATTTGATTGTACGGGAATCGTACGGAATGGGTACAGTTCTGGGTTAACAGTGTCTCCAGATGTTTCTAGAAGTGTTTCTGGGTTAACATTTCCCCCGGAATGGGTACAGTACTGGGTTAACAGTGTCCCCAGATGTACAAAGAGGTGTTTCTGGGTTAACATTGCTCCCGGAATGGGTACAGTACTGGGTTAACAGTGTCCCCAGATAATATTATATTATGATATTGATTTATCAAGGTTTACTCAAATTGTGAAACTCACCAACTATTCATAGTTGACCCGTTTTCTCACATGCTTTTCAGGTACAATTAAGATGAAGTGATTGCTTACGTGCTAAGTGCTTGATGTGTGTAAGATTTGCGTGTGGGATGTTAGGATACATTATAATAAACAGAATTATGTATCGTATTGTATGATGTGTGTATCACCTAGACGGTAATGAAATACGAGATAATGTAATTTGAAGTTTAGTAATGTAATCAGTTTTCTTTATAAACAATGTGGTTGATATCAGAGGTGTCTGTTGCATCCCGTTTACGTTTCCGCTGCGGTTTCGGGGTGTTACAGAACTTGGTATCAGAGCCAGGTTATAAGAAATTAGGATGTCTTTAAAAGATACCTAAAATATAACCAGTAGCTCAAGTATTATAGGATCTAAATATCAACTAATAATTTATAGTGACGAGAGCTGGATGAACTTGGACGGACAAGTGAGTTATTATGGTCCGGAACATAATAACAGACTTGTCCGCACGAGGGAATTCAGGGGAAGTCACGGGGTACATTAATAGGTAAAAATGGCAACATATGTGTAAAGTATATAATATTATTTATGCGTGCTAAGGTGTATATATATATGTACGTATCTTGTGGGTACATGTATTGAGAAATAGGACCCGGATAAGGATGCTGAAATTTCTAGAGCACCGGTTGATAATGAGTCTGACTTATCGGGCTATAGTTATGATAGTACCAAGTTAGATCTCCCGTTTGATATTAACCAGAAATACCTAGTAACCGTAACTCCCAACCAAACTTGATGAATCCCTTACCCTACCAACACCGGTACCGTATATTCTAATAACCCCTATGATCACCAGTACCGCCGACCCTCACGTACGGACGGACCTGTACGTGAACCCATCCTTATTCTGTAAAAAAAAATAAAAAAAAATAATAAATTTGATAATAAATGAGCAGATAAAAATAATATATAGAAACATATATATGTATTTCTCACTCTCAAACTTATGAGTCATACCACCTCCAGATCGAGAATTACCGATTTTAGCGAACCTAGAACGCCGGAGGACATTGACTGAGCAAGCGATAGAGTTTCCCATCATAGTAATTGATAATATTTGAAGGCAACCCATGTTGCGCGATTACCTTGAACCTTGCAACTCCCTATGTTATCCTTACATCCGTTAGATGCCTATACCTATGTATACTCGAATAAAATGATTACCCATACACAAAGAGGTGTGGAATCATTATAGCATAGTTGGTTATTCGTTCGTAGATGGTATACCGTGTATGCCGGATATACGAATAGACACGGATATTATAACTCCGTGGTACGTAATCGTTTGGTGCTCACGGTGAGCATGTATCGGTTATGCTGACATGCAGAAGGATATTGAAATCAAGTATATTAAACATTAATCCTTATTGAGAAAGATCTATATGTCAGTTGGTGACAAGGGTTATGAAACATATTTGAACATTAACCGACGTCAGGTTAAGTCCATATGTTATTATACTTGTGGGACATATATACTAGATACTGGTATGTGTAATATGTATGATAATATTTGGTGTGTATGTGTACCTGCTGTTATGATTGAACTGGTAACGAGTTATACGGTGAGATTAGTATTGATTACTGCGTACGGGATGAGTACGGCAGAATGACATAAAAGAGTAACTCCAATGATGGAGATTGATATGATTCAGTTGATTGCTCAAAGATAGCAGATGATGATACCGAATGTCGTATCACAGATCACTGCTAGTGTTAATGCAAATGTGATCACAGAATTATAGATCGAGCAATCACATGATTATGAATATTTTAATTCTTAGTGTTATTACTAAGAGTGATAATGTCCCACCAAATACTATTATGACTACAAGTATTAGTTATAAACTAAACATGAATGGTAGTCGTAATGAATTAGATCCGGTATGAAGGATATGTTTATCGGTTGTGTTAAGGGGATTATTAATAGTTTACTGATGGTAAAGGGAGGAATAGATTAGCGAGTGGATAGAAAAGATCGAAATGGTTAAGGATATTGGTAAGAGTCTAGAACATTGTGTAGTGAAATATGCTACAGATATGTTGGTAGATTATGTTGTATCGTGATGGAACACGATGGTACAAAATAATAGTTAGAAAATTTTTGCTCAGATGATATGGTCAGGATTTAAAATTCTTGTGCTAGAGCACTTTTATTCGAGTAATTAAGTTCAGAGATTGGAAACTGAGCTATGGAAGATAGAAATGTTGTATGCTGATCACTTAGAAAATGCTAATCGTTTGAAGGAATTGTCATGTCTGGTAACGTGGCTAATTACTCCTGAAACTAAGCGAAGTGAGCGCAATATTGGGGACTAACTCCATCGATAAGGAGCATAGTCAATCCTGTAAAATATACAACCTTTGGAAGGGTTGTGTCACAAGCCAGCATTGATATATTTGACTCTATGGGAAGCGGACTGGAAGGACGTTTTGTGAGACGTCGAGTATTAAAGAAGAGAAATGATAAAGGTATAGTGCAAGATAGACTTTTGAATAAGTAGGTATGTCCTACAACCCAGAATTATACCAAGACTAGTTCTGGTGTGAAAACATGAACCGCATGAAGGGTCCTTCCCTAAATGTGGAAAATATGGTCATCGGCAGGAAGAAGAATGTCGAGTGATAGCAGGCCACGGGTGTGGTAAAGATGGACGTAATGCCCTAATTGTAGAACCAATTGAAGCCATGTGAACCGGCAACCCCAACCCATTCGTGTACAACCACTCCGAACCCAACAACTTCAATAATAATCCATCCAAAGAAATCAAATTATGCCAAACAGTTGTACTTGCTATGAATGTGGCAGTACAGAACGTTTCAAGAGAAATTGCCCAAAGTCGAACCAAGGTGTCGTTGGAAGACGAACCTCATGACAAGCATCAACCTCTGATCAAGCAAGGAGCCGTGCCTTTGTGAATAATTCGAATAAAGCACGTCATGAACCAAAGGTGGTATTAAGTACGTTGTAGTTTTAAATCAATAGGCTCCAGTGATATTTTTACGGTCGTCGATAGAAGTTAGCTCCTGTTAACCTCCTATCATTTGGAAAGATACCGATTAGTGAAACTATAGAACCCTATACTGTAGAATCGCTAACGATAAACCCCTAATGGTTAACTAAATTGTTCGGAATTGTCCTATTATTCGGAACGATTAACCTTTCCTTATTGACCTGCGACCAGTAAAGTTAAGAAGTTTTGACGTAATAGTTAACATGAATGGCTAACTCAACATGAAGCTGAAATCAAATATGAAAAGAAGATGATTAGAAGCTCTCATTCGGACGATGAAGCGATTAGATACAGAGAAAAGTGTACGGTATTATGTTACCACTCTAATCTCATCTTGAGATGTTATAATATTTACGACAAGAAGACGTGGTGTATTTATCAAACGCGATTGCCACAGATTTAAAAGGAAACATATAGAAATGTTCCGGTGATACGTAAATATCCAGAAGTTTTCCCAGAAGAACTTCCTGGATTACCGCCAACCCGACAGGTCGAATTCAGAATCGATTTAATGCCTCAAGCTGGCCCTGTTGCTAAAGCACCCTACCGACTTGCACCGTCCGAGATGCAAGAATTATCCAATCAGTTACAAGAATTGTTGGATAAGGTTTTATACGACCTAGTTAGTCACCATGGGGTGCACCAGTTTTAATTGGGGAATGAAGGACGGAAGTGTTAGGATATGTATTGATTAGGGAGAATTGAATAAAATGACGATCAAGAATAGGTATTCACTTCTTCGAAGTAAATGATCTATTTAACCAACTGCAAGGGGCGATTTATTTTCAGAAAATGGATCTTAGATATAGTTATCACCAAATGAAAAATCCAAGAGGAGGACGTTGCAACAACAGCGTTTCGGACTCGTTACGGCCATTATGAATTCTTATTTATGCCGTTCGGGCTAACAAGTGTGCCGGCAGTGTTCATGGAACTCATGAACCGAGTCTGTAAACTTTATTTTGACAAATTTGTCATAGCATCCATTGATGATATTTTGATATATTTGCAACGTAAGGAAGAGCACGAACGACGTCTAAGGAAAATGGTGGAAGTGTTAAAGCAAGAGGAGTTATACGCGAAGTTTTCGAAATGTGATTTTGAAGGCATAATCCCTTGGTCATGTTGTAAAGCAACAAGGATTTCACATAGATCCAAATAAGATAGAAACCATTAAAATAGTGCCAAGCGCCGATTTTAAGTCTCCCCGATGGAGACGATGGTTTTGTCGCGTATTGTGACGCATCGCGTAGAGAGTTAGGATGCGTGTTGATGCAGAATAATAAGGTTATAGCCTATGCTCCCCGACAGTTAAAAGTACACGAGAAAAATTACACTACTCATGACTTAGAACTGGGAGCGGTTATCTTCGCACTTGAAATCTGGAGACATTATCTCTACGGTACGAAGTGCACCATCTTCACCGATCATAAACGTTTGCAGCACATATTTGATCAGAAAGAACTGAATATGAGGCAACGAAGATGGGTCGAGTTGTTAAGCGATTATGACTGTGACATCCGTTATCACCCCGGCAAGGCTAACGTTGTAGCCGATGCCTTGAGTAGGAAAGATCGGGTTAAGCCATTGCGAGTGCGAGCACTGGGGATGATAGTTCAGTCGAACCTTTCGGACCTTATACGAGTCGCTCAACGTGAGGCGTTGAAAGAGGAACAATTGGAAAAGGAGGGACTTTACGGCAACGAGAAGAATTTCGAACAGCGCATGGACGAAATTCTCTATTTCAAAAAAAAATTGGGTTTGGATCCCGACCCTCCATGACCTTCGTGAATTAATCATGGACGAAGCGCATAGATCGAAATATTCATACATCCGGGATCGGGTTAGACTATTGATGATACGAATATCTGAAAGGATTTTATTAATGGCCGAGTTTGGAGAAAGAAATGGTTACGTATGTTGGTGAATATTTAAGTTATGCAAGAGATAAGGCTCAATACCGAAAACCCTAGGGAACGCCACAACGACAGAAAATTCGCCAATGATAGTGGGAATAAATTACAATGGAATTCGGGACGCAAATCCCCAAGATATATCAAAGGCATGATGTGAACTGGGTAATCGCGGATCGATTAACCAATCCTCTCATTTCATCCCAATCCATGACGATTACCACAATGAATTCTCGCCCAAATTCATGATGGTGAAATGGTATCTCATCGTAGAGTACATTTTCAATTATCTCAGATCGAAATGGTTATCATACTTTCATTATTGGAAGGCGGGGAAGGAAGCATCGAGAGCTTGAAGCTTTCTATGGGTGAAGTAATTATCACCAATTTGTTAAATTGAAAATGGGCGTCAATCAAGCCATAAGATTTGAATTGATTCGGGAAACTACCAATCGGATTTATAATATTTAAGATGAGTTGAAAGCAGCGCGTGATTGGCAAAGGATTTATGCCAACATTCAAAGGAAACCATTGTCACTGGAAAGAGGTGACAAGGCATTTTAAGGCATCACCTTAGAGAGGTGATATGAGGTTTGGCAAAACCGAAAATAGCTCCTTAATATATTGGACCTCATAAGACTATCTCCATGATTGGTCATTTGGTTATCGATTAAAGTACTCCAGGGGCTAAGTACTATACATGATGTTTTGCATGTATACGGATTGAAAAGTACCTAAGCGACGAGGCAACGAAAGTACTAGTAATGGAGGCACTCATAGATGACATACCTGATATCATAAATAATTCCGTAGAGATAGTAGACGAGAAAACTAAACAGTTTGGACATACCAAGCTTTATTGATTAAGATTAAATGGAATTCACAGCGAGGACCAGATTATACCTGATAACGCGAGGGTGAATTCTGAGGAAAAAAAAAAAAAAAAAAAACCCACCTTTCTCTCGGAAGGGGATAGTGGACGTGTAAAATTTCGAGGACGAAATTTCTTAACGGGGGGAGAATGTAACGATTCCGACAAAACCCGGTATACCCTAAACGGTAGACAATAGTTACGTCATATTTAACGTCAGGTACATGAATTACCATAGTAATTATACGAGAATACATGGTTCACTGTATTGATTGTACGTGAATATATAATTCATCTTATTGAATATGCGATCAATCGATCGATAGTTATTGAAACCCGAACGAATCGAGGGTTCAATTATAGACAATATCTATAATATTTAGTGATTCTATGAAGCATTAATGCTTCGGGATAAGTAAAGTACGGCACAGAAAAAGAAATTTTCGATTTAATGGTACGTCGGTACGTTAAACGAAACCTTTAATACCAAACCGAGCAAGAGACAATCGATCAAGCCGAAAAAGATGCGCAATTATTAATAACATGGTATTTTAAGTTAATGGAAGTCATGGTTTAAGTTTTTTTAAGTGGTTTTATATAAATTTCATTTTTAGCCGAAAAACGACCGTTTTAGCCTCGTTTTAAGCCGAATTAGACATTTAACCGAAAAACAAACTGAACCAGATTATCCAAAACATTATCCGGATTACGAGAATCCAAACATGTGGCCTAGAATGAAAAGGTGGGTCCCACCCCACCCTCTCAAAATCCCGATCGGACCAAGGGTGTGCCCTTGGCCCTTCATTTTCTTTTTTCATCAAAACATTTCAACAATCCATTCATTCTCTCAATAATTTCATCCAAAAACCGAGAGTTCTAGCAAGAAAAACAAGATAATGATCGAGTTATTCACGTGTTCATCTCGTTTCTTGAGTTTGTTTGCAAGAAAATGAGGTTTCAAAGATGAAAACCGATTCTTGCATGATCAAGTGATGTATACGGGTTATACAAGGGATCTTGGTCCAAGAAAGGAGTTAAATGAATCAAAAATGAATTTTTACGGTTAAATCTTTGTTTTTGGAATCATAACCGAAACCATGAAAGAAATGGCTTGATCGTGAGTGTAACTTGCTTGGTATTGTGGTATGTTGTTTGTAGGCTCTGTGTTTAGTGGTAGATAAGGCGGAAAGACGAGTTTGTAGCTTGTAGTGGCGGAAAACGAAAGGTATATTCGGTTTATGTTCGGTGTATGTGTTTTGGGATAGATTGTTGATGGTTTAGAGTTAGGTCATGAAATTTACAGGGATGTTCTACACATGAAAATAAGAGTTCTGTGAATTTTTGGTAATTTTTGGATAAAGGATGAATATTTGGTGAATTTAATGCTCGGTTTTGGCCAAAAATGGTGAAAAATAGTTAAATATCATGAAAAATTCTGGAAAATTTCAGATAAGCTTTTTATATAATGTATAAGTCACACACAAAATTTGAGGTCCGTTGGAGAAGTCTAAGTAGACTTTTCGGTTAAACGAGTTCTAGGGTTTTCTAGCTCGGTTTTAGTGAAAATGGCATGTAAAAAGGATTTTGGTTCTGAAAAAATTACAGGGGACTATGTGGATGGCAGGAGACATCCAGGAAAAATTTGGGATTTTTCTAAGATCGTTTGGTATTTACGACATATTTAGTGTTTAAATGGTGTTTAAAAATAGATAAACAAATTTTAAATATAGAAATTAATTCTGGAAATATTTTTATAAAATTCCCCACTGTCAAAAAGTGATTTTTGCAAAATTTCAAGATCCGAGAGTAAACAGATAATTATTTGTGCTAAAAAGGAAATAAAAACAAACTTTTAAAGCTTAAAACGCGTAAACCAGTAAAGTTCGCCTAAGCGAGCTGACTGGTGTATAAAAACCCTAAAAATGAACTATTTTCATATAATTGAGTTAAACAACTAAAAATAAATCATCCGAAAATAATTCGGATGATTTGAGTAATTTTTGTCCGATTTAACAGTTTCCGGTACGCTAAAGACGGAAACGGGTCCCGCGGCCAATCGGGGCGTCTAAACCGAGCTTTAATTTCACAACTTTAATTAAATTATCAGTCAACCACCACTTTCGGGTTGTGTGTGACCAAACTCATATTTGAAACGTAAAAACGGATAACCGTGCTAGGCACGCAAAACGAGAAAAACGACTAATAGTAATTGTGACCGTGGAACTCTAAACGACATCACAATCTGAGTCTGGAGAAGTGTTTCTGGGTTAACCTTGCCCCCAGAACGGGTACAGTGCTGGGTTAACAGTGTCCCCAAATGTACCGGTTAACTTGGTTTAAGTTATATTAATAATGAGTGTATAGTAACGATCGTAGGGATCATATTACAGATTGGACGTGTTAACTGATAATGATTGTTGTTAGATGCTTGCATGTGCTAAGGTGAGTTTCACGAGCCCCTTTTCCTGAATTGTGTTTTCAAATATTTTCCCGGGGCGGAAGCATGTTACTATTGAAATGTTTAAGTACATACTGAACGCATGGATTTGCGTGGATTTATATATATTTGATTGTACGGGAATCGTACGGAATGGGTACAGTACTGGGTTAACAGTGTCCCCAGATGTTTCTAGAAGTGTTTCTGGGTTAACATTGCCCCCGGAATGGGTACAGTACTGGGTTAACAGTGTCCCCAGATGTACAAAGAGGTGTTTCTGGGTTAACATTGCTCCCGGAATGGGTACAGTACTGGGTTAACAGTGTCCCCAGATAATATTATATTATGATATTGATTTATCAAGGTTTACTCAAATTGTGAAACTCACCAACTATTCATAGTTGACCCGTTTTCTCACATGCTTTTCAGGTACAATTAAGATGAAGTGATTGCTTACGTGCTAAGTGCTTGATGTGTGTAAGATTTGCGTGTGGGATGTTAGGATACATTATAATAAACGGAATTATGTATCGTATTGTATGATGTGTGTATCACCTAGACGGTAATGAAATACGAGATAATGTAATTTGAAGTTTAGTAATGTAATCAGTTTTCTTTATAAACAATGTGGTTGATATCAGAGGTGTCTGTTGCATCCCGTTTACGTTTCCGCTGCGGTTTCGGGGTGTTACAGGCTTTAAGGTTGTTCGCGTGTGATTCGTTTCCCCATTCTCACTATCCTAACCATCCTCGTTCATCTTTGAAGTGAGTACCACATTCCCCTATTTTACTTATTTTCCACGTTTTGGGGACATATGCGTAAATATATTTCTCATATATGCTTATACACAAAACTGCAACTTTGTCTTATGTGTTAACAACTTATACGTTACTTATTTATGTGCTTATTTGCTTTGTATGCTTCCGCATTCGGAGAGGTCTAACATAATCTCAGTCTAGTATGATCATACGCCAGTCGTTATAGCTTTGTGCTTCTCGACATCTCAGTTATACTTGCTCATTTGGTTAATTTGTTAATCTTATATGACTTGTTGCCAATACTTATTTTCTATATGAACATTTAAACTGGTGCGTTGCTCACTCAACCTTGTGTTGACAAAACCATTCTATTTTCAACGTATATGCAGGTTATCGTTTGATATTCAAGATGGTTTGGAAGAAAAACTTAGTATTGCACGCTAGAGAGAATAAACAAGATTATAGAATTTGATATATTTGTATTGTCTTATTTATTTGAAATATGGATTTTGTATTTGATGTTTTTTTGATTATTTAGTTAACTTAATAGATATTGTCACATTTATCATTGCATAATAGTAACCTTTGAAAAGCTGTGAGCAATCAGTTCGCCCCGGCATTTCCGCCTTAGGTTGGGGTGTGACATCGGTGAACTCCCACTTGACACCGCATCCAAATGCGTCAAGTGTCCACCTTGTGTTGTGACTCTTCCAATTTATTTGGGCTTCCTTTTGGGCTCCAACTTCAGCTCCTAGCTTTCTTGGGCCTCCATGTTTGGGTTTTGGCCATTGGGCGAAAATCCCATCTTGGACTATTAGGTCCATTAAGGCCCAAAACCAAAACCGTAACTTTGTTGCTTCTTCTTTACAAAAAATATATCCTAATATATTTTTCTCTAGTAAAAGAAATACAACTAATCTACTTATTATTACAAACCAATATGAAATGAATAAATAGATTACAAATCCAAATAAGTGAATATTACAACCAAATTGAATAACCGAATAAATCACAACACAAACACACATCCAAAAACAAGGTCATGGCTAGGTTATGAACATCCAAATTCACATCCAAATATTCAAGGTCTTAGAAGACCAAAATGGTTCTCCTTTTACCCATAAAACTTTCGGCCAAGGCTAAGCGCACCGAAAATTTTGGGTTTTGTCCAAACAAAATAATTAATCATCCAAATGACTTAATTCTTCAAGATTACCACACGCATGTAAAGTATAATCTTGAAAAACCAAGAGGTAACCAAAGCTCAAAACTTTTGGCAATATGGGGAACCACACCATAAATCCCAAAAATTTTTGGATCTATTGAAGCATGTATCAGTATAAGCGGCTCTTGATGCAATTGTTGGGTTTTTAACATGATTATCAAAGTCATATAAACCCATTTATATGAAAAACACAGCGGATGAAAAGTTTTAAATCTTGTTAATTAGATTAATATAAAACCGATTTTATAAACAAAACCCAAGCCACCATGATGTAGAAGCTTCTATTGATGAAACTTGAAGAAGAGAATGATCTTAAACGGCTAGCCTTCAAAGGAGAAGATCCTCAAGCTTGTATACCCCAAGCCACCAACAAAGCACCCTTTATTCGTTAGGATTTCACTTTGCAAAAACTTCTCTTTTCTCCTCCTTGATCCTTGGCCAAAAATTATGAAAGGGAGAGGAGAGTTTACTTTCTTTCTTGTGTGTATGAGAGAGGTATATTAATGCAACCAATGCACCACTCACTTGGCTAATGACCACACATGCATGATCTTGAACAATATAATAAATAGATGAGAGAGAGATTTTCCCTCCCAAATATTCAAATCCTTTCATTTTATTACTTATGTTATATTTGTTACATATTATAAAATATAGCGTAACATAATGTAAGTAACATGCATCATGTTATTTAACCACCTTAAATAACATTATAAAATATCTTGTCTCAAAATATAAATTATCCATATAATTTATTTATTACACAAGTGCAAATATTAGAAACTCATTTTCTAAATATCGTAAGTGTTTATATTTATTTGTTAGATCATATCTTAAAATAAATATCGTGGGTGTTTGTCTAGCTTGTTATTGGGTATGACCCGACTTGGATCATAACGTACTAGCCACATCAACTCTAATATGTGTCTTGGGCAGACCGATTCCAACAGACTTTTTAGGATAAGCCTTCTGGAGGTGGTAGTGGTGATGGTTCTGGACGTGCTGGTAGTGGTGAGGATGGTGGTGATGGAACCAGTGTCTTTTAAGGTCCTCTTCCCCATGTTGATGATACGTTTTTTTGTCCCTTATCGGAATATTACTCCTCACTCCCGGTTCCAAGATATTGGTGTTTGTCACAACTTCATGAGTCATTGTTTGCCTCCCACGGAGCTTGATTACCAGCGCGGACGTTCCCGTGGTAATTTTTATAATGATTATGTTTGCAGGAGCTATCTCTCTCTCTCAGATGGTTATGATATAGCCTGGAAATTGAGGGCCATGAAATAAGACTGGTCCGCGATGACTGCTGATCGAGAGAGGTTGAAAAAAATAGGCTGACGAGCATCGTAAAAAAGCTCATACTGCTGAGTAGAATCTTGCTAGTGCTCGCCAAGAGCTATCATCTACTCTTGCGAGGCATAGTGATGCCACTCTTCATTGGGAGAAGTCCTATATACATGAGAATTCTAAATTAAGGGGTACCCACGAGCAAGCGCAAAAGGCTGAAGCTGACTTGGAATCTTCTAATGCTGCCCTTGCTGCTTTTCCAGAGCATGTGGCAGCTCAACAAGGAGTACTTGTTGAGAAAGATTATCTGATTGCTGACCTCGCCTCTTTTGTGACTGCTCAGGATGAGGTCATTCAAGGGAAATACGAAGAGATTGCCCGATTGAAGGCTGAGATCGAAGGTTTGAAGGCCGAAACCACAGCTAAGGACGTCCAAATGGAGAAGGTGATGTTTGACAAAGCTATTCACATTAGAAGAGTTGTTGGCCAAACTAAGGAGCTTCACATGAGTGATCTCACCATTAAGGCCCTTCTGGAGGACCAAACCTGGTTCGTGACGGATTTCGTCCACGGGTTATGAATTATGGTTTTAAGTTATTTTGTAATATAAACACTACTCACTTACGTTTCATTTTTAGATAGTTGAGCGGGTCAAGGATGGTCCCGAGCTGACTGACTGTGTTGTGGAGCTTTTGTCTGATGCGCATGAGTTTGGTTGTAAAGCTGGGTTTGCTGAAGCTCAAAGACTCGTTGTTTCTAAAAGCCTTGTCACTGACTGCACTATGATTGACATTGATTGTAATCAGATTTAACAAGATCTGCAAGTGAAGTATGACAACTTGTCATTCGGTGTTTTTCGAACTGTTGCCAAGGTGACTGATAAGTCAGATTGGATGGTCTGCTTGAAGGCAACTTTCACAGGGGTTGAGTCATCTCCCCTTGGTCATGATGATAAGCCTTCTACCAATGGGCATGGTGGTGATGATCTTGAGGGTGACGGTAACGAAGAAGAGGAGTATGAAATGGAGGACTATGAGTGATGCCGTGTGTGTTATCTCTTTTGAAGATTAATCTTTTGAACTGTGATTGAAAGCCCGTAGTGGCTTTTTATGATGGGATCCTTATGATTTATTTCTTCTTTGCGATCTTTTCAAAATTTTATTTTATGCTATCCACTTGTTCTTGAACTTCATTTAGAATATGCTTGAAAAGATAAAAAATAAAAAAGGATTTTCATTAATTTGTAAATAAATTGGCCCTAGGCCCGTATTAATACATGCATTCGATTGTAACACTTCCGCAGTTGCACTGCATTCCATGTTCATGGGAGTGGGGTTCTGTCTATTTTGTTTCCCAAAATAATAAGCCTCTTTAGTATATGGGTGAGCTTGTATGGTCCTGCCCAATATCTAGATGCTTCTCTGTTGCGGAACACAAAATCCCCTATTTTGAATGTGCACTCTTTAACTATGCTATTATAGTACTTCTCGAGTTGGCATTTGTACTTTTATTCTTTTATTGCTACCAACTCCTTTTTTTTCTTCTAGCAGATCTAGATTCAAACACAGCTCTTCTTCATTATCTTCCTTGATTAGCAGTACTCTCGCAGATGGTAACTCGATATCCGCGGGTATCATTGCCTCTGTTCCGTACTTTAAACTGAACGGGGTTTCTTCATGGCTGGTTTTATTGAGAGTCCGAAATGCCGATAGGACATGCGGGAGTTCATCTACCCAACCGGCCCGTTTCGTTCCTAGCCTTGACTTGATTCTGACTAGGAAGCTTCGATTGGCTCTTTCTACCTGCCCATTACCTTGCGAGTGTGCTACAGATGTGAACACTTGTATTACATGAAGCTTCGCTAGCCATTCTTGGAGGTTTTCTTCATCGAGATGACATCAATTTGCCAAATTTCATATTCATAATATGCGGCTATGGAAAATAATATCCTAATATACTTTAGCATTGCCACCAGCGAAAAGGTCTCATCATAATCAACCCCTTGAGTTTGAGTAAAACCTTTTGCTACAAGTCATGCTTTATAAGTATCCAAGTTTCCATGCATATCGGTTTACTTCTTGAAAACCCACTTACTTCCAACTGGTTTGGAGTTAAGAGGTGGTACAACCAAATCTCATACTCGATTGTCATGCATGAATTGCATCTCAAAGTTCATGGCTTCAAGCCATTTGTCACAATCGGATTGTGACATTGCATCATGTGTAAGGCCCCGTTATCGGTGCCTCACATTTTGACGTTGGATTTACTCAGCAACATAGTTCTAATCATCAGAGTTAATAAAAACATTCGCGGAATATACAAACTTTCATAAAACATTTCATACTAATTCAAAACTTGTCTTAAACAAACAACTTGTCTTTCAAAATAAACAACATTAAACATAAACGTCATGAATCTTCTGATGCCAGCCTCTTACTCAATGCCATGTGTTCCACTCAAGCGAGCTGCCTCATCCCGCTCACCTGTGTGCATACTAAAAGTCAGGTACGCTGAGTGAGTTCTACTTAATCATACAACATACAATACGTACATACTTACATACTTCATTCATACTTTCATATTTTTATCTTTACTTAATTACCTTCTTATCTTACGTTATAAAGAGCATTACGCCCTACTTTCCTCAAGTATTATTAGGGCTCGGTCCCTCCTTCCTCGAGTATTATTAGGGCTCGGTCCCTCCTTCCTCGAGTATTATTAGGGCTCGGTCCCTATTTCCTCGAATATTAGTAGGGTTGTATTCCTTCTTCGTTACCATACATCCATATATCATTTACATTCATTCATATATCATACATATCATATCATCATTTAAACATTGCATTACAACTTGACAGTACGTGCAATATCTGAAGATCGTTCACGTATTGACAAGCAATCATTCATACCCTTCACATAATCACATAGGACATACACTTATCACTTAGGATAAACGTATTAACAAACACATCGAGTATGCACACAGCCCCGAAAACATAACACATAAGTGGGGCTAGAAACTCACCTGGATCTTGTTTCGCTCTCCGTTAATCGTTATCCCTTTCTTTAATTGAGCTCTGCTGACTGTATAATAATTACATGTATCAATACGTGTCCTATTCACATTAGTCATATTTCATCCAAAATGGCTAAGCCTGTTCCATTCTATCTGTCTTGTTTTAGATTACAATCTACTTAGAATATTTTCATCCTTAACCCGAATGCATTTGAATACAAGGTATTCAATTATCTTAGTATCCTTTCTTTCTTTCCTTTTGCATTTACAAGCATGGTTTGTATTGTATTACATTGTACTTAGAATCCGTATTCCATTTATAGCACTCAACATACTCTACACTTGAATACATTGGTGTATTCAAGTGTATATACATGTATCCGATCCTAAATGAGGTATTCGGGCCCCTCAATTAAATCGAGCCTTCATGTAATCGAGTATATGTAATTTATGCGAGTTTTAGGCATGTGATCGAATATGGACAAGTAACCAGGTTTATCCATTGTATTCGATTCTTTATTTTGTATTCGAACTACACAGGGTATGTGAGGATATCATTGTAATCTACTAAAGCAATGCAATCGAGTTTAATAGTATGCGAGTTAACATTGTAAGCGACCTGTCCATTCTAATAGAGTTCCATCTTCGTAATCGAATCTACATGTAATCAAACAAAGACGTATAATTGAGTTACCTGTTGTAAGCGAATACAAGCTGTGTGATCTATTATGGTACTTGTAACCGAGTGGACCATGTATGCGACGGAGAGCAATGTAATCGATTATAAGATGTAATCGATCAGAAGCTTTGTAATAGAACGGGGCTATAGCCACTTGGTCCGTTTATCACCTTTATTACGACATTACTTGACTTTAATACTTTATTAAGGTTTGGTATTAACCCATAATCATTTCCATAACCGTTTTCGGCCAAAACTTGACCCGAGGGACCATAAAGCTTGGACCTTTATGGTCCAAAACGTCCAAGGCTAGGTCTAGGGTTTCTTTATACGAGCCTTATATGTCCATAAGTTCGTTAAGTCCATTTTAAACATCAAGTTTGAAACTTTATCACATAATAAGGTTCGATTTATTATCTTACTAAGTTTCATGCAAAACCGACTTCGTTTACTCGTTCTTTTCACAAACCGAACACTACTCGTTTTACCTGAAACGAACCAACTAACCCGTTTACTATCAAGTTCATTACTTTATCAATAATCATGCCCCGATCTATCATCCTACAAATTTTCATGTAAATCCGTTCATGAAAAGTAAGCCTTTTTAACAAAAACGTGCCTTTGAGGTTTTTGTCTAAAATCACTCGAGAGGCTCAAAACCATATCAAACAAACTCCTATTTGAGTGATTCAAGAGCCCACGGAACCGTCTTGTCCCGATCTACAAACCCAGCAGCTCTACTTCTCCGAAAACTACCGCTACAGTCACCGGAACAGCTGAACAGTTGCCAGAATTTTCATTTTTATTCTGCTATGGTTTTGCTGATAAAAACCGGACTTCCTGACCTCTGATCGAATATCTAATCTGTGAGAAACTTAATTTAATACCGTGAACATTCAATTAAAATTTGAGACCGATCCGACAGTTAGATCTCCAGGAATCTTTGTGTCTTTGTAGGTGATTTTCTCAAAAACGGGAATTGGAGAAGTGTTTGTTTTCGATAGTATAGGCTATGGTGTAGAAATGTATGAAAATGGTAAGGATTAAGGTTTTAAGGGGTATTTATACTTCTTTAAGCCCATGGACCTTAGGCCCATATTTCCTTTTTGGTCCATAATTAATTACATTTTAATTATCCTACTTATCCTTTCATCTATTATTTTTATTATTTCTCTATTAACTCAAGTAAAATTTTCCATCTTAAATAAATAATATATTAATGATTTATTATTAGAAACTCCGGTATGTTACAAGTCTACCCACCTTATAAGAGATTTCGTCCTTGAAACCTGCTTAGTCCTTGCAAAAATGAATACTTTCTGTATTCACATCCTTTCTTTAGCTTCCTGACTTACCGGTTTATCCTTTGTCTTACAATCAACAAGTGATGTTAATTTGTTTTAGCTTTCTAGGTAGCTTATCCATGAAGTCCTTGATGATTCGCTTCATTATCCAGACCTTGCAAGTGCATATCACTTCCACAAGCATACTCTTCCCTTTTGTCCTTTTTATAGAAACATTGCACTTACTATCATTACACTTAGCACTGAATGACCATTCCGTCGAATTACAACCTTTAGCAAATATACTGTTTGCAATACGTTCAAAACATAAGGAAACACTCCCAGTTCCTCCTTAATGATTATTTATTGAAATCCCTTTTTCCATCCCTTAAGGTAGAACACTTCTTGCAATTCTTGAGTACATCCATTACATAATTTGTTGGAGAACTCCTTAAGTCACCACTTATACCTTTGTTCATTCTCAGCTCTGCATCAACATGTAGGTTTCATGAGTTATAGTTGTCCAGGGTAGCTTGATCATGAAGTCCATGATGATACATCTCCCTTTTTCTTGACTAATCAAGCTGCATCTCAGGTTGCCTGATATACCATAACTATTTATATTAACCGACTTCCTTCCTAGGCACGCTTTGGCATTCATATGGACATTTATAATACCATCTCGTCTTTATCGTTCTAGGTGACTTCCCTATCATGATCATATGATATCCGTCACAACACTAGTCATTCATGTTAAATCTCAATTCAAATAAACATAAGTTTAAACCATATCCACGCTTTCCTTGCATGTCTTTCCATACTCGGCCACTAGTAGTCTATCCCCAAGTCTTGATACGTCCTGGTGAATCTCGCATGTCTAACAAATCCACATGTAACCAAATCTGATTCTCACATCATAAGTATTATCTTTCAAATCTCTATGTAACCCGATAATTCATTCCTTTTCTTCTTCATCTTGTTCTCATTCTTTATAACTTCTATTACGTCAAGCAGATCTCGGTCATGAAATCTGAAGTGCTAACTAATTTATACAACTTAATCGTCGTGATAACCTCTTCAACTTTACGACTTAGCGTGTCAGCGACCTCATTAGCCTCACTGGGATAATACTTGATTTCAAAATCACAATTCTTTTATCAGCCTTCCCCTCCTTCTTGTCTTATATTCCGTTCTTTCTACTTGAAGAGATATCCAAACTCTTATAACCTGTATCAATGGTATACCTTGATAACCTAGCATACAGTTACTCTTTCTTCAACATCTCCAACACTTTTCTCGAGTGTTTATCATGGTCGGACTTATTCCTTGAATATTTCAATATTATCATCAACAAAAGCAATGTCAGATTTGTCCACGATCGGATGACACACCCTATTCATCATAACCATATATGTTGCTGGAGCATTCGTCTATCCGTGATATCACGAGAAACTCGTAGTATTTATATGGCGTCTGATTTGTTGTCTCAGGGATGTCTGCCTCTTTCACCTTCAACTTATGATAGCCTGCTCTGAGGTCTATTTGTGAGGACCAACTCGCACCTTGCATTTGATCAAATAAATCATCAATTTGTGGCAACGAATATCTATTCTTAATAGTAAGCTTGTTCCATTCGCAGTAATCTATACACATCCCCATATATCCGTCCTTCTCCTTCACGAACATCACCGGCACACCCCGCAGGAAAACACTCTACATTAAGGCACCTTTGTCGAGGAGTTCTTGAAATTTGGACATTAACTCTTTCATCTTGGACGGCGCCAGGCGGTAATGTGCTTTCGCGCCGGGTTATGCTCCTGGTATTAACTCTATCTGAAATTCTACTCCTCATTCCGGTGGTAACCCTAGAAGGTTCTCTAGGAACACTTCTTGATAGTCACACACTACAGGAACATCTTTCACTTCTTTCGTCTCAGCCGTAGCTTTGACAACATATGCCAGGTAGGCACTGCACCCTCGTCTTAACAAATCTTCAGCTTTTATCATCGGAATGACTTTAAGCCCTGAACTTTCCTTAATACTATAAATCGTCACTATACTCCCATCCCAATACTTAAACCTTATCAACTTGCTCTTACATGCTATATGAGCCTTAACTCAAGCAGCAAATCCATTCCAAAACGTCATCGAACTCTATTAAGGTCAATCATAAAGAGTAGCAAGGAACTCACGTCCCTCTAGTTCTGCCTTACAATTCTTTACCATCCACATATTTTAACGAAAGTATCGCTAGTGGTCTCTTCCATAAAGTCTCAGGTACACCACTACACACTCTTCTTAGCGTCTTCATTCATATTCGCTACATTATGTAGCCTCATCCTTTCATGCATGTTCACTTAGGATATCTTGACGATCACCCGTCCTTCTTGATCATCTCCGCTTCCTCATCGTTCTCTTCGTTACTCCCGATCCAAGAAAGTTCCCTTATAGAATTAACTATTGCAGGCATACTACATGTCTTGACTCATCCTAGTTGGCTTATCTCCGTTTCATTTATATTGCTTCCACTTGGATTCCTTAGTTTGGGCTACCTTTGATGCTTTAGCGAACATTGTTGGCACTGTATTTCGAAACAATTGAGCAACTCCCTTGGTGTATATGATTACAAGCTCCAGGCGTGATCCTTCTTCTTTACTTCTGAAAGTCGAAGTCCTATTGCTTTCGTATATTACTTTGTCACACCTTCTTCAACAGTTGTCTAGTTGGCACGTGTCTTACCATAGTGTCTAGTACGACCTCTTCGCGCTCGTCCCTTTTGTAGCAGTCATCTATCTTATCTCTAAGGAAACACAAACGTTATCACTCTAGGAATTATTTAGCACGTGATTCGTAAGGTAAGTAGTTAATGACAGTGGCCAAGTGTAATTAACTATTTGCATTATTCCTCAGGTTCTACATACTTCCTTTTATGATTTCACTTGTGCTCATTTCTACTTTTAAACAATTAATCAATCAATCAAACAATCAATTAATCCTATCCCTACATACACATATCCTTCCTTTAACAATTAAGCTAACATCTTTACACATTATTTAACCATATGCTTTACCTTTACTAAGCTTGCTTGAGTGACACATGGTTATCTTGAACTGGCATCTTCTTTCTTTTCTTACTTAAATCCCATTCTCTGTTCGAGTCTAAGCATGTAGGGTGCTTAAATCTCTCGAACTTTGCACTGATACCAACTTGTAAGGCCCCGTTACCGGTGCCTCACATTTTGACGTTGGATTTACTCATCAACATAGTTCTAATCATCAGATTTAATAAAAACATTCGCGGAATATAAAAACTTTCATAAAACATTTCATAACAATTCAAAACTTGTCTTAAACAAACAACTTGTCTTTCAAAATAAACAACATTAAACATAAACGTCTTGAATCTTCTGATGCCAGCCTCTTATTCAATGCCACGTGTTCCCCTTAAGCGAGTTGCCTCATCCTACTCACCTGCGTGCATACTAAAAGTAAGCTACGCTGAGTGAGTTCTAGTTAATAATACAGTGATGTGTGTAATATGATGCTCTCACAACTAAGCTTTAAATTTATTAAACAAGACTCCTAAAGAAACCACACAAAATCGGCAAGTGTCCCGATCACTAATAGTATAGCACTATGGAAGTCCGAGTATCGAACACAAGGACACTTGAAAACGTTAATGATACTTAACGCTAACCAAGACTCACCTAAGAATATTTAAATGATTTTTAATAATTAACTACTTAACCTAACTTACTTTAACTAAATTAATTAGCTAGACTTAACTTAACTTAACTAAACACTTAACAAAACTTGGAAACTTAACTGCAATCGGAGAAAACGTCTACCTAGGTAAGAATCATATTGAAGGTATAATAAGGTAATGGATTGAAGACTCTCACGACACCGGTTCTAAAGGATGACACAACTAAGGTTCGCTCAAGAAGGTCTGATCACCTCTCGGTCTCACTAACAAACTCTAACTTATCTTAGTTGATTTTAAGAACAAACCGGGAAAACAAATTATTAACGTGTTCTAATGCCGACTCACCTCTCGGTCTCACCGACACACTAGCCTAATGGAAACGAATACTACGCAACCAAGGATAGAGGAACAATTCAACTTAACTTAAACTAGACCAACTAATCACTCAAACACCCAAACCCGACAAGAACAAAACCCGCTCTCGCGCGATCTTAATTCTAACAAGTAAAAGTAATGAGACGAGTTTACTTCTTATCACCTCTCGGTCTCTAAGAAGGTGTTTCACAACTGATTTTATCTAATTAATTTACCCACTTATCCCTACGGTTGATCACCCCGCAAACAATCTCTAAACACAAAGTAAAGAGTTCAAACAAGCTAAAATCAGTCAAAACCTATTCAATTAATCAAATCAAGAGGTATATGAATATAACTAACAAATTCACAGCCACTAAACACAACCTAATTCAATGTTAAACCAAACTTTTCATTAACAATTCAAGCCATGATGATCAACAATCCATAAAACTCATTAAAACCTAACAATATTCATCTAACCTAGGTAGAACTAATAAGTTTAGCCAATCATAATCAATGAAAAATAGATGAAATATATATAAATGATAAACATGTTCATATAAATCTGATTACAAAAGGTTTGAATGCTTAAAAACCAAAAACGAACTCACAAACGTTAAAATAGTCAAAACCGACAACCGAATGATAAAAGATGTAACCGTAAGCTTGTCCTCCTTGGTTTCTCCTCTAGAGCAGGTGTGGGATGGCTGGAAACTTGAATAAAATCGTTCATAGGCTTTTAGGGTTTATATATATGTTTAATCACCTCCTTCCTAATATAAAATAGGTTAAAACAGGCCCACTAGAAGACAAAATAAAGGTGGTAGCTGATTCTTGAACATTCTTGGCAGCCTTGGGACATGTTGGAATCTACCACATGCTTCTTGAATGGTATGACCTGGTCGCGTAGCTCGAACATGACATTTTATGACGTTTTTCGACTTTTAGCTCGTTTATCTTTGTTTTTGCGTACCGGCTTCATCCGAGCTCCGTTTTAGCTGATTCTTTTTCCATTTGATTCGTTTTCTAGCTCTCTTCAACATGGAACCTATCACATACACAAACGTGTAATTTCATGCAAGAAAAATTTATATTCGTTAACGTTTTACGCACAAAACAACCCAAAAACAGGATAAAAACGCTATGTGTTTTGCAACACATCATACATCATACAATACATAAATACTTAAATACTTCATTCATACTTTCATATTTTTATGTTTACTTACTTACCTTCATATCTTACGTTATAAAGAGCATTACGCCTTATTTTCGTCGAGTATTATTAGGGCTCGGTCCCTCCTTCCTCAAGTATTATTAGGGCTCGGTCCCTCCTTCCTCGAGTATTATTAGGGCTCGGTCCCTATTTCCTAGAATATCAGTAGGGTTCGATTCCCTCTTCGTTACCATACAGCCATACATCATTTACATTCATTCATATATCATACATATCATATCATCATTTAAACATAACATTACAACTTGACAGTACGTGCGATATCCGAAGATCGTTCACGTATTGACAAGCAATCATTCATACCCTTCACATAATCACATAGGACATACACTTATCACTTAGGATAAACATATTAACAAACACATCGAGTATGCACACAACCCAGAAAACATAACACAGAAGTGTGGCTAGAAACTCACCCGGATCCTGTTTCGCTCTTCGTTAACCGTTATCCCTTTCTTTAATTGCGCTCTACTGACTGTGTAATAATTACATGTATGAATACATGTCCTATACACATTATTCATATTTCAGCCAAAATGGCTAAGTCTGTTCTATTCTAATTGTCTTGTTTTAGATTACAATCTACTTAGAATATTTTCATACTTAACCCGAATGTATTTGAATACAAGGTATTCAATTATCTTAGTATCCTTTCTTTATTTCCTTTTGCATTTACAAGCATGGTTTGGATTAGATTACATTGTACTTAGAAACCGTATTCCATTCATAGCACTCAACATACTCTATACTTGAATACGTTGGTGTATTCAAGTGTATATACATGTATCCGATCCTAAAGGAGGTATTCGGGTACTACAATGAAATCGAGCTTTCATGTAATCGAGTATATGTAACGTATGTGAGTTTCAGGCATGTGATCGAATATGGACAAGTAATCAGGTTTATCCATTGTATTTGATTCTTTATTTTGTATTCGAACTACACATGGTATGTGAGGATATCATTGTAATCGACTAAAGCAATGCAATCGAGTTTAATGGTATGCGAGTGAACGTTGTAAGCGACCTATCCATTCTAATCTAGTTTGTCACACCCTCAAAATCCACTAACGGAGTTTTACCATCAGAGGGTGTGAACTAACAGGATCGGAATCATTAGTTATAATCAAACCATAAAAACGTTTAACTGAAAATAAGTGCGGAAGCGTAAAACCATAGAAACCAATGTTGCGTCACGCAGGACGACTTAAAAACAAATGATAACAGTTTAAAATAAGTTTGCATAAGTAAAAGTGTTTCAAGCAATGCATGATCCTAAACCGCACGCCCGCCTCGGCTACCTTGGAATAACATACTAAAAGTGTCAACACAAGGTTGGTGAGTTCACAGTTTATATAAAATAAAGCATTTAGCGTTTGCGTTCAGCGTTTTGCGTTACCAGATAGTGTTATGTCAATTATATATCTATAGGTAGCTAGCCTATAAAACAAGTACCACTAAGTGTTCGACACCGAAGCTGACTGTTTATCATTTGCCTTGCCACCAGGTCATCCAGACCATGGTATGTGTTTAGCCAAGATTACACCCACTCGACCTCCAGTCGAGTTTAGCGTTGGGTGGGGTTTGTCAAACCCAGTAGTACTACTCAACAGTGACTCGCTATTATCCAAATATTAACCGGTTCGATGTTATGAAGGACTTTAGTTATTGCGTTTGCCACTTAGTCTTTACAAGTGATATATAATCTATATTAACAAAATCTTAAATGCATTCCGGAGTATGTTATCTCCCCCAAGTGAAAAGCGTTTAAAAAGTTTAAAGGGGAAAGTGAAACTCACTGTTTGTGAAGAAATTCCCAAATTAAATCACCAAGATGCGCGTCACAGAAAAACTCTCTCTAGCGTTCTAAAACAACAAAGAGATTTTTCTAAGTGTCGGAATATTATCGAGTCTCTAGACCCGGCACATAATACCTATGCACATAACATGTTTCGTGTTTCGTTTGTGAATCGTGTGTGACTTTAACAAATGTATTTGTGATACGTTACATGTGTAAGCAATTATTTACGTGTCATGTATTCATAAAGTACATCACTAGCAATTACTCCCCGTAAGGGCAATTTGGTCAACACATAACAATTAACTATCCATTATTCCCCATGAGGGCAATTTGGTCAAATCATGACAATCAATTAGCAATTATTCCCCGCAAGGGCAATTTGGTCAAAACATAACAATTATATAGCAAGTATCATGTTTCATGCATTTTCACAAAATTCAGCAGCTAGTTTCACCGAGACAGAATTCTACCTGAAAAACTAGTCTATTTCACCGATCATAGCATCACAATTAATTTACCAAAACTCATCACAAGAGCATATATGTCTTAGGTTTCCAGAACATATTTTATTATATTTTTATTCCACATAGGTTTCTCACAATCATCAAATCATTACAGCAAACTCATAACAGTCAAATTCATGCGCAACAGAATGTTATTTGAAATTCCTGTTAAACGAAAAATTCAATAAATGCAAGACCACTTGGGTTAGGTTCCTAACTCAATACGTCAACTTACAGAAGTGGAACCAACCCAATTGGTCTCGTAGTTCATGAGATATAACATTTACAAAACAACCTAACAGTAGGTCTAACAGCTCAGCTTTGCACAACGTTTTTGTAAAATCATAAAAGTTAACCTTTACTTCTCCAAAAATTACAAGTTTATATTCTTTAGAAACTAGACTCAACCTAGTTTACATTAGTATCAATAATCTCAACCAATTTTCACATTTAAACTTCGTTACAGTCACTTAAACATCAATAACACAATCTGTCCAGAAACTGTTTGCATCCAAACTCAACATATTAACTATCTATGGATCATCATACATTCATATAACACTCTAGACTCCATAAACACTATCCATGCACATCAATTACACATTACATACATGATTAGGGTTTTTGTTTGAACTCAAATCAAAGACACAACAATTAACATGTAACAATATCCAATCTAGTTATCAAATCATCATCAAATCAACAACAATCATATTAATTACATACACACATAAAATCGGCTTTTAGGGTTTTCAATTAACCCATTAAACATCAAAATCAAGTATAGAGGATGCATAGGATAGTCGATTATACCTTCCTAGCACCTTAATCTTCAATCAAGAGCTTGAGATTGAGTGTATGTATGTGTATATAGGTGACGGCAGCCAAGGAGCCAAGGGGAAAGGCCGATCGGGATTTAGGGAGAAGAGAAAATAATAGTTAGGGTTTATTATTATTAGTATTTATAATAATACTATGTTACACTTTGGCCCCTCCACTTCTAAGTATTACTTAACTAGCTTAAACTAACTTGTTTACATCTTGAGTTAACGTTTATAACCATGTTATCACATAACACATAATTATCACATAATTACTGTTTTGACGTTTTTCGTTTATTCACCAATCGTTTGCGTCAACTCGTTTGCGTTTCGGTGCAATTCCCGAAAGACTACACATGTAGTAAGTGTTAAGCGTCATTTAAACCCTAGTTTAAATGTAATGAGGTGTGCGTTATAGATTCAATGATCTTAAGTTTGAATTGACGGAGTTGAGTTAACGGAGTTAACCTGAAATTGCCGATTGTCACATAGTTCCATATTTGTAATCGAATCTACATGTAATCGAACACAGACGTATTATTGAGTTACCTTTTGTAAGCGAATACAAGCTGTGTGATCGATTATGGTACTTGTAACCGAGTGGACCATGTATGCGACGAAGAGCAATGTCATCGATTATAAGATGTAATCGATCAGAAGCTTTGTAATCGAAAGGGCTATAGCCACTTGGTCCCTTTATCACCCTTATTTCTACATTTCTTCACTTTAATACTTTATTAAGGTTTGGTATTAACCCATACACATTTCCTTAACCGTTTTCGGCCAAAACTTGACCCGAGGGACCATAAATCTTGTACCTTTATGGTCCAAAACGTCCAAGGCTAGATCTAGGGTTTCTTTATACGAGCCTTATATGTCCATAAGTTCGTCTAGTCCATTTTAAACATCAAGTTTGAAACTTTATCACATAATAAGGTCCGATTTATTATCTTATTATGTTTCATGCAAAACCAACTTCGTTTACTCGTTCTTTTCACAAACCGAACACTACTCGTTTTATCCGAAACGAACCAACTAACCCGTTTACTATCAAGTTCAATACTTTATCAATAATCATGCCCCAATCTATTATCCTACAAATTTTCATGTAAATCCGTTCATGAAAAGTAAGCCTTTTTAACAAAAACGTGCCTTTGAGGTTTTTGTCTGAAATCACTCGAGAGGCTCAAAACCTTATCAAACGAACTCCGATTTGAGTGATTCAAGCGCCCACGGAACCATCTTGTCCCGATCTTTAAACCCAATAGCTCTCCTTCGCCAGAAAATGCCGCTACAGTCGCCTGAACAGCTGAACAGTCGCCAGAATCTTCATTTTATTCTGCTATGGTTTTGCTGATAAAAAACGGACTTCTCGACCTCTGATCAAAGATCTAATCGGTGAGAAACTTCATTTATATACCGTGAACACTCAGTTAAAATGAGACCGATCCGACGGTTAGATCTCTGGGAATCTTTGTGTCTTTGTGGGTGGTTTTCTCAAAAACGGGAATTGGAGAAGTGTGTGTTTTTGATGGTGTAGGCTATGGTGTAGAGATGTATGAAAATGGAAAGGTTTAGGGTTATAAGGGGTATTTATACTCCCTTAAGCCCATGGACCTTAGGCCCATATTTTCTTTTTGGTCCATAATTAATTACATCTAATTAGCCTACTTATCCTTTCATCTTTATTATTTTTATTATTTCTCTATTAACTCAAGTAAACTTTTCCACCTTAAATAAATAATATATTAATTATTTATTCTAAGAAATTCTGGGATGTTACATCATGGTATGTGGTGGGTTCATCCTAATCTACCACATAGCATACATCCATGAGAAATCCATATCTTTCGGGTGGATTACTATTTCTACCAGATTTGCGAACGTTTTGTGTGTTTTGATCAACCATTTGATCATTCTCGACAACCTGTTGTTGATTGCTAGTTTCAACCAAACGTATATCAGCTTGTGGTTCTATATCCTCCTCGTGTTCCACCGTTCTAATAGTTCCTTCCATAAGAAACTTAGTTTCCAAGAACTCGGCCTTTCGAGCAATAAACACCTTTTTTCGGTTGGGTTGTAGAAATAATATCCATAGTCTTTGGGATATCCTACAAAGATACACTTAGTGGATACGCTCTCAAGTTCGTTTTGGGTGTTGTGCTTAACATAAGCGTCACAACCCCATACCTTTAAATATGATAATGATGGAACCCTTCCATGCCATATTTCAAAAGGTGTCTTGTCCACTTTCTTGGTTGGGGCCATATTTAGAATATGGGCCGCGGAGATTAATGCGAAACCCCAAAATGATAGAGGCAATGTGCTTCTAGCCATCATAGATTGAATCATATCCAATAGAGTTCGATTCCTCCTTTCGGACACACCATTTTGTTGTGGTGTTCCCGGTGGAGTGAGTTGTGAGACAATCCTACAACTCCTAAGATGATCTTGAAAAGCATCACTAAGGTATTCACCTCCTCTATCCGAACGAAGTACTTTGATGGTATTATTGAGTTGATTGTCTACTTCATTTTGGAAGACTTTGAACATTTCAAAGGCTTCATCTTTGTGTCTTAATAAGTACACATACTCATAACGACTATAATCGTCGTTAAAGGTAATGAAGTATCTGTAACCATTCCTTGTCATTTCCTTAAAAGGACCACACACATCCGAATGTATGATAACTAATAAGTCTTTTGCCCTTTCATTAGTTCCACTAAATGGTTCCTTGGTCATTTTTCCTTGTAAACAAGATTCACACTTATCAAATGAATTTTCATTAGATTCCAAAAGACCATTCTTTTGAAGTGTATATATGCGATCTTTGTTTATGTGACCAAGGTGACAATGCCAAATATAAGTCTTACTCAAATCCACTTTGAGTTTCTTGGTGCTTGATTGGTACAACGCGTAATCAAAGGATATGTTATCATGAACTAATTCATAGATGACATTAGACAAAATTGCTTTAAAATAAAAGATATCATTCATGAAAGCACAAATACCATTATCCACAAATTTGAAATCATAACCATATTGTCTTAAAAGAGAAACGGAGATAATATTCCTAGTCAAACTAAGAGCATACAAAATGTTTTTCAAAGCAACCTCCGAACCATTTGGAAGCTTCAAAACGTAGTCTCCTTGGGCTTCGACATCAACCTTTTCTCCGTTGCCCATGAAGAGACTTGTATCTTGTTTCTTGAAATGCTTATTTCTTTTGAACTCCTGTAACAAATTGAAAATATGAGTTCCACATCCGGTATCCAATACCTATGTGTTAGAAGAAATAACATTAAGATCAATATAGATCATGAATGTTGTACCTGTGGTTTTTCCCGCATTCGTCTTGTCTTTCAACTCTTTGAGGTAGGTTGGACAATCGCTTTTCCAATGTCCTATCTCACCACAACCAAAACACGGATCCTCCAAGCTAACCTTTAGCTTATTTTCCTTTGTTTTGGGTGGTTCCGCTTTTTCCTTCCCTTTGAACTTACCCTTGACGTGTCCCTTACCTTTGGCAACCTTTGCTTTAGGTTCCTGGATGATGCCTCTTCACCGATTGGGCCCCTTCCATATGACATGCCTGAAGAGATCGAACCCTTTCGAAGCCTTCCACCCTAGCTTGAGTTAGGAAAATTTCCTTTAGTTGGGTGATCATGTCATATGTCCCATGATTTTCAAAGTCCTTTTGAATATCGGGAATCATAGTTCCCAACATGAGACAAGAAACTTGCACCGAATTCTCGGTGTATTTCAACCAATCGTTATTGGCATCTACTTCGTCATTGTTTGGTTCATCGGAAATAGGATCTTCTAATATATAGGATTTCTTTTCTTGCTTGAGAACGATTCTCAAGTTTCGATACCAATCCATAAAATTGTTGTAGTTTAGACGATCCTTATCGAGTATAGCTCTTAGTGATAGGTTATGCACGGGTGGGATAATTGCGTTAGGTGGAATGTAGATTGCGGCCATCTACATAATTATAAAAAGCTCAGTTTTAGTATTTTCGATATCATTAATCAATTTTAAATTGTTAATACCCTTTTTGTCTTCAAGACAATTAATGATTAAAATCTAGAACCCAACGTTGCATTCACATAATAGTTATGTGACCTTTATCCTACGATTGAATTAACAAGTTAGTCAATACTTCACGATTGCAACCCTTTGCAAATACTAGTTGTATGGGATCGTTCAAACATCATATGTTTAATTTGCATGTTTAATCCCATCAAAACCTTTGTACGCCATGCTTCGGTGGCCCTATTCACATGGTTTCCAAATCAAGTCGTCCTACTTACACACACATATGAATTTGCACATACAAGTGGTTAGGTGACCTTTATCCCACAAATATGGCAAACCCACCTCAAACTCACAAGTTTCCTCCAATGTGGTTAGTTGAATTTTATCCCATATCGAGTTCTCAAGTGATTCGAGTGTTGTATAAAAGGATGGTGTTAAACTTGTTTTAAAAGGGATTTAAGTTTTCAAAATTCTAGATTAGAAAACAATTTGCATACCCACATTTGCATGCATTCAAATGCATGGTACTTTATTTGAAAAACTATTTTCAAAGTTCATTTAATAAAACCCATTTTATTGTAA